>NW_007579554.1:107388-123013 GCF_000690725.1 Stegastes partitus | reverse complement strand
GGTGCAGTGAAACTAAATTTGTCGTCTTTCTGACTTGCTTCTGCGTCACAGTCCACAGGTTCTTGATGGGTTTAAGGCCGGACTTTGGGGAGGACCAGTCTAGAACCTTAATTCCAGTGTGTGCTTCGTGCTGTAGGAGTCACTGGAAACTCAACACTACCATGATATACGTGGTCTTTACAAGTGTCTGTAAACTTTTGGTCACGACTGCATCTATGAACATGTCTCAGAATATAACGTAGGTATAGAAACAGATATTCGTACAAAAGACGAAAGTAGGTTAGATGTAGTGATGAGAGCAGCACATCCACCTTACAACAACAACATCTGGATCCATTTGACAGCATCTCAACGTGTTCTCTTGCACTGTGTAATAAAACCTCCCTTAGCAACAGAACATATGAAATCCGTGCCTCCTGACAAAAGGTGGGGAAAGATAAAACGTTAAACAAATTCAACGAAGACGACGGCAGCGCGAGACAATGAGGAATCACTGCAGATATGCATGGCCTGAGCGGCGAGGAGGACGGGAGTGTGGGGAGAGATTAGAGGGAGGAGAGAGGATGAAGCTTGTGTTAATAAGTGAGAGGAGGAGGGAGGCGTGTCGGCGTTTTCATTAACGGCCTGATTTGATGCTCTTATACCTGCCTGCATTAGGTGGAGGATTCAGGCATTAGCTCGCCGCTACTGTAGCACTCTGAAAGGTTAAGCTAGCTTAGGCTAAATCTTAGCAACGCGGCCGCGGCATTACTCTGGATTTTTCGCTCCGGGCCTTTTTTTTTTTCACAGAACAGGTACTCGTGGAGAGCAGTATTTTTCAAGGCCGCAGCATAATTAAGCTCGGCCCTCGTGGATATCAAAGATTTGTTCGGCCTTTTTCTAGTCGGCGCTCTGAGGCTGGAAGGAGGCCATAGTCTGGATTTTCCATTTAGGAGATTAAAGACATCACTCTGAGTGGAGTTTAATCACTCTTCTGTGCATATATGAGTTCCTCAACATTACATTGAGCTTAACTGCTTCGCTGAGCCGTGGTCCTGACGGCGAAGATGCTTTCGCCCGTTTCTTTGCAATGTCACGATCATGGACGGCTTTGAATCGGGCTTCGGTTAGCGACGAGCTAACGCTTCCAACCCCGGGCAGTTTGGGGACATTTCTATCTGCTAATGTCACATTTTAACTCACTGCAGCATAAAGTCCTTGGTTAGAAGAAGATACGACTCCAATAGACAGTTATAATGCCATAAATTAATTATTTTTCCCACTGAAATCATTACGTTTTGCATTTTTCCAAGTTACTAATACTAAAAAAAATGGCTGCTTTCCATGCTGGAGACATTTAACTAGAACAGTAACTCTGGAGAGGTGTTTTTGAGTTGTGCTGCTTTTATTTTATTGATCAAGAATGTTTTATTTTACTCTCAATCTCTTTAATTTGTCTTCATACTTGCCTCCCGTCTGCTCCGTGGAAACACTTCCTGCAGTTCAACCGAGGTGCGCAGAGGAACGTCATTTTTTCAATGTTTTTTCACAAATTTGTGGGAATTTTTAAAAATGAGATGCAGAATATAATCATACTTTTTTATTGCAGTTAATTAATCATGGCATAGGATTGCACATTTATGTTTTTCTCATTCATGTGGAATGTAATTTAAAAAAAAATAAATAAATTACTGCAATTTTAAGCTTACAGAGTTAAAAATTGAACAAGTCTATTTGGTTTTGTTTTTTTAATACAATTATTACCTCCAAAAATTGTGTAATTTGTTTATTTTTTTCTCTTTTAAACTAAAAAAATGTTTGTAATTTGTTGTTGTTTTTTAAACCAAAAAATTTTGTAATTTTTTGGTTTAAATAATTTTTAATTTTTTTAAGTACTTTTTTTTATTTTATTTTTTTTAAGTAGCATCTCTTTGTTGTTCAGGATATTCAGCATGCAGAGGAAAAATACTGTAATACGTATTTTCTGCCCCACTACATTCAGAGAATCATTATCTCTGTTAATTATTCTAACGTTTCGGTGATTTTGCTGTAATGAAAACAGAAGAGACAACAAACTGACTTACAGTAAACAAACCAACAGTTTAATCAGCGTAGTTAAACTTTATTACGAACACTTTGGCTAGTTAACCCTCACCGTGGTGGAAAACTGTGAACGCATCTGAAAGCTTGGTGGGGATGATTTAACCAGGAAGTCAGTCTGTCATGTGTTTGTAGTTTTTCTAGCCTCTCTGTCGTCTTTTTAGTGATCTTCTGAGATTTCTGATCTTCAAAAATCATCCAAATTCATCAAAGGTCTGGTGTTTTTTCAGTTTGCTTGAAATCTGGCGCCCGTTTGGTGTTTTCCAGTTTTACGCTCCTCATATGCTTTTAACAGATTTATGCACATTTTCCTGCCGCCCACCCGCCAGCGGCTCCACCAGCTTCACCGCTAATGAATGATGAAGTAGCTGCCGTGTCGGGTCGAGGCGAGCGGTGAGTCATTGTCGGACTCTCCGGTGTCCCGGTTGGGCCTCCGCACTGCAGCGCCGATGATGGATGCGTCGACACGAGGTGCGGATCCGCCGCCAGGACCCAAAGATCCTCCGAATTAATGGAGTCCGTCAACTAATAATCCCGTCGGAGGTGCAGATTTGATCGAGGGGACGAATCGACAAAGTTTTTATTATTTAGCGCAAACCTCTGCGCCTAAACGCTGCCGTGTTACTTCAGACACGAAGGAAAATGTTTTTATTTTCCACGTCACTCCTGAGCGCTCACAGCTGTCATGTTTGGCATGATTGGAAGCTTCCTCTCCCGTCTTTCCGCTGAAGGTGAAAGACATTTGACAGCGACTTCGCGGCTCTGGTTCCTCCTCGCTCCTGTCACCTGGAATGACAAGTCGTCGCTCGGTTTCATATTTTATCTTGAGTCGCCTGGATGACATGTTTTTCGATTCTTTCTCTTCAGACTTGAAGGACTATCGGCGGATTTTTTATTTTTATTTTTTCATGCTTTTTCGTGAAAAAGTTTTGAGCCAAACCGTTGCGGATGTAGACGGCGTGCTGTGAGGGGGAACAAAAAGAAATAAAGCCGCGATGTGTGTTCTACAGTAGGAATCAAAAGAAATGATTACAGCTGGAGATGTTTGCAGACGATCGGCCTCCCGTGGACGCTCAAAGGTTTTATTACATAACAAGCAGTTTGCTCTGTGTAAATGAAATGCATGCAGAGGACACGGAAACACCTTTTATATCTCACAAATAATAAAATCAAAGTTGGTGCTGCTCTATTGTCCTCAACTATTGAGATGTAGGGGTTAAATATATGATTTGTGTCCTTTTTTAAAATGATTTGACTGTAAAACATCATAAAATGTCTCCAAATGTCACCTGTTGTGTGCAGACTTTACTGTTAAGCTTAATTTATTCAGATATTTGCCTCTTTCTGTGGAAACACGTCCTGCAGTTCAACCCAAAAGTGCCTGAGTTGTCGTTGCATCTGGCGCAAGACGTAGAATAAAAATAATTTAGATAAAACGCCACCATTTTGTGACACGTGATTGGTTTGAGGACCATCTGAGAGCTGAAAACATCAATGAATCTCTTTGTTTTTACAGTTTCTGCCTCAATGAATGGTTTAATTTTGGAGATTTTTTTTAAAGAGAACTTGCACACGAAGGAGAAATGCTGTCATTTGAGGATTTTCTGGTAAAATGTAGGTTTATAGGAGAAAAAACAAAGATAAAGACGAGCAGAACGTTTACTAGTGTGTCAGACAGCTTTAAATCTTTGGTTGATGACGACTAGAAAAGTCTAGATTCAGAATATAGAAGAGTATTTTTTAAAGTGTCCCATAATATTCTCATTTACAGGTTTTATTTTTGGACTCTTGTACAATTTATTTACCTGCTTCATTGTAAAGAAAATTAAACATCATGCTGTTTTTCTTGTGCTGTGTGTTTCTGCAGCAACTCTTGATGTAAATACAAAGTCAGTGTTTTTCTGTGGGAGTTTGTGAGCAGAGCTGGAACGCTTAATCGATTAATCGTCATCTACTAAACTACTCAGGATCAATATGGGTGATTTCTTAAAGAAAAAACGTGTAAATCCCCTGATTCCAGCTTCTTAATGTGAATATTTTCAGCTTTTTTTTTCTTTTTTTTTTCTTTCCTCTGTGACAACGTTTGAGGACGTCGTCTCGAGCTCGAGCAACATTTTTCCCATTTCCTGCCATTTATAGACGAACCTGCTCATCACTTAAAGAGACAGATTATGACAATAATCATTAGTTACGCTCCTGTTTGTAAGTTTGCAGACTTTCTACGAGCAAAAATACTCAAATGCTCTTTAAACCGTCCACATCTCAACACGCTCTTCATAGATAAAACCCAACTTCTACTGTTTACCGTCGACATACTTTGAGGAATCTGCTGTCGGTGGAGTTCATCATTACGCTTCTGCTGATCCACAAAGTGACTGTACACGATATGCAAATACGAGCCAAAGTCGACTCTGCACGAATCAAAATATTCCCACGACCTCGTTAGGAGCAACGTGAACAACAGTGACGGGATCCAATTACAACAAACACAGATTATGTTTGGCAGGAAGCTGCATGCTGAAGAAAGCAGCTTTTAGGACGGGTCCGCTGGTTTGTCTTCACACCGGCGTGCTGGATATTAACAGAGAAAGCAGAGGTTGGAGGCGATCACGGGTCGTCTTTCAGAGCCGCTTTGCAATAGAAGATCAGAGAACGAAGCCACTTTGCCGTCTCGTTGCGTAGCTTCGTGACAAAATCACTTATTCAAATCAAAACCGGTCCTGTCGTGCATCGCTGCACAGCCTCCGAGTTTCCTCGCTGCCCCGCCTGCGTTCACTGCAGGCGTTTTAAAACCGGCCTTGTTTTACGGCGCCGCTGCTCATCGAGGGTCTGAGCTCCTTGTAAACGGCTAACAAGCGAGGCCGACTGACAGACAGGAGGGTTAGATGGATGGATGCCGCAGAATGGGGTCGGCTTTACGAGAGCCTCCCAGCCTTCATCAAGCTCCGAATCCTGCAAGAGCCGCCTGGCTGCTCCACGTGTGCTTCAGAACCAGAAAACGACGACCTGAGAGGCTGTTGAGGAGAAACTGGAGCGAGGCCGGTTCGTGCGGCGGCAAAAGCGAGCGGTTCTCTTTGTTTCGGGTTCAGATTCAGACGTGTTGGGACCAAGAACGATGCAGGTTGGTGTTCGAAGCAGACGTGTGTAGATGTGATGGGCGTCTCATCTGTGGGGGCACGTCAAGAAGACTTACTGTTCCCAGCAGTGTCTACAATTTATGGCAGTCCTCTGCGTCGACGCAAAGGGCGAGAAGCAGGGAGATGAATGAATTAGCAGAATGTCAGATGGAGGTAAACATGCTGCGGTTACCTCCTCAGGTAGCTCCACGGTCCCAAACATCTCCTCAAGTCCAACATGTTAAAGCCGCATCAGCCGTCTTCCCTCTTTGCAGGTAAACTCCTCGTCATCTGGCATGTTTCCATTTTTCTACTGTGAAAACGTCAGAGCAAGGTCACGGCGTCATTTGAGCCGGGATGAGTGATCTGTCCTCATCGCCGTCAAGGATGCTGTCGCTCGCCGAGAAATTTCTCGCGATTGACTTGAAGTGATTGTTTGAAGGGTTTTTATTTCGCTGGTTTGTGGGAAAGCTGCGAGACCAGCAGTAGGGGTCCATAAAAGTGGAGAAAAATGCAATTTTCTGACTTCATTAATGAAAGAAAACACACATAATGGTCGAGTTTATCCACACGCCTTTGTCTCGCAGTGGCTTCGGTTTGGTATTGTTTTGATCGTCGTGCTCCCGGTGGCTCCTGCGTTTTGTTCTATTCCACATCTACCCGTCGGCGGGTTAAAGAGTTGTTTATCGAACGATTTCACTTGCAGATGCTTTCCCCCTTTTTCAAATTTGACTGTGTGATCCAGAATTTGTTTAGGAATGCAGATTGCCTTGGAAGTGGAGTTTTAAAGTGTCGGCCGTCTCTCTCCCCTACTTTGCATTTTCAGCTGCGCGGCGGCGGCGGCGGGGTTTGTGTCGGCATTAGAGGGAAGCTGGCGAGTGTTGTGGCCCGTCGGACTGAGCCAGAGTCAGAAATGTACACAGTTTACTAATAAGTATTTTAGATTATATGGCAAGAAGTGGAACGGCAGCACCTCTGATCAGTCTTCATGAGAGCAACGATGGCGCAGCTGGTTTTGGTTTCACTTTATCTGTCATCAGAGCAAACTGTGGAGAAGTTTTTAGTACTTTGGCAGGTTTTTACTGTCTGTTGGTGGATTTTACCATCACTATAGAGCATTACAAACCTGCAGGGTGTCAAGAAGACTTTATTTTTCCAACACATGACAGGAAGTGTACAAATGAATGGAATAAAAATGCAATAAAACGATACAAACAAATCAACATCAGGTTCTAATGAAGGACTCAGAGAAGGGCTTCAATTGGTGACTCGTAATTGATTTACGTCTACCTAAACTAGCTTTTAATGCCACTGGTTGAAGTCACATGTGCTCAAATCATTTTATTACTCTAAAAATGAGCATTTCTGCAACTTCATTTTAAGGAAAGTCAACCTGAAGTTTTCCATTTTTGCAACTTGCATATTCGCTTTAACCAAATGTCGAGCGTACAACATGATTTTCACTGTTCTTTTAATTAGAATACCGCTGTAAACAGACAAAGTGTCGTTTTCCACAAAAGTAAACCGTCATCACCGAAGCAGACGGATATAAAACCGTTCTTAACTTCAACTACAGCTCAAATACTCGAAGAATCGTACAAAAATGTGTACCGAACCAAGTAAACATTGCATTTGTGTTGTCTGACATTTTCTTTCTGCTCTTGTTTTCCCAGAATGCCGAGGTGTCGGTGTTTGAGGTCAACATTCGGTTTATCGGAGGACTGTTGGCGGCCTACTACCTCTCCGGCCAGGAAGTAAGTGTGCTCTCCTTTTGTTTTTGTGAGGTTGTGGGTGAGATTTGCATTAGTTGCATTTGACGGAAACTTGACGAACGTTTTGTTTTGAAGATGGCAAGAACTGGAAATGGGTTGGTTGGTGTTTTTTTTTTTTTTTTACTTCGGAAGACAGAAAAAGTGGACTTGGAGGAAGTATTCCTCTCCTCCTGCCATCCGTCCTCTCCTCTGCTGCCATTAAGGCCAGCAGGCAGATTTTGTTTCTTGGTTAAGGCGCTGGTGAAAGTTAAATCCGACCATCCATCTCTCTCCCTCCGTCCAGTCCCATCGACTCCGGCTTTCATGCCCGGCCAAGCGGTGCTCCTTCTATAATGGGAGCAGATACATCAAATATGTGCTCAGCGCAGCCTCCACAACCGCCGCCGCTGCTCTCTATTATAATTTTATTTCGATGTTCGTGCCGCCCAACGCTCGCCCATTTACAGCGTCGGCTCTTTGAAGCTCGAGCCGCTTCCCCACCCTCCCGCTGCCTTGTTTGTTCTCGAACCACAGCTGTCAGATCGTAGTGAACCCTCGAAATGCTGAAGCCACGCAACGTCGTGAGCGAGCGAATGTCGGGTAATGATCCGCCAGCGAGCATCGGGGAGAGACGCCAGTGGAGCTAAGGCATTTTACATCGATCGCATTGACTTCTTTTTTTTTTTTTTGCGTTGAAAAGTACTTCTGAAGGTGAGATTTCTGTTTTGTTGAGAAGAAATCATTGAACCGTCGTCCTTCCACAACAAACCCACGCTGGAGATAATGTGAAGTGAGACGCAGCCAAAAATGAAGGAAAACCAAAGCATTTTACCGTTCTGTTAACTATTTAAATGAGTCTAATGAAGGCTGTCCATAAAATATTTGAGCTGTTTCACTATAGCGGGGCTTTATGCTGTGTGTTCTGTTGCCAACTGAAGCATAATTTTACAGGTTTGCTTCCCTTCAAATCACCCAACTCACATTAATTTCACTCCGCAGAGCGAGAATTTTGGAGTATGTTCTCGCTCGTTATGATTTGTTCAATAAAAAAATAATTACACATTGCAGACTTGACGAGTGTTTCCTAGGAAACAAAAATATCCTCACACTCCGAGCGAGAAAGGTTGGCTGAATTAATTAAGAGCGGTACCAATAGAGACGTGAGATTGGCAAGCTTTTGATTATTGCCTCGCCCGCATGATGTTTCTGGACTTTAGCGAGGAAGAGAACACACGGGAAGCAATAATTAAACTGCAGTCTGGGTTTTGGTGGATGGTTGAGGAGAAATCGCTTAAAAACACATTTAAGTCATCTGTCATTAGTTTAAAAGCTGAACTAATGACCTCTAAAAACTATTTAGGCCCACCAGTAACACCCAACAGACATTGCTCAACCGCAGTGAACGACTGATTATCAAACCAGCCGATTGTCGAGGCCGATTTTTGGCATTTCTAGATCATTGGTGTTGTTATTTTTATTGACAGATTATCGCAAAATAGTATCGCTGCTTTGGCTCTGATGCAGCCGTCTTACTGTAGTCCTAAGCAATGCCCCGCCCACACCACTATCTGATTGGCTGTTACGTGTCATATGTAACAGCCAGTTACAGCGATTGTTTACGCAGAGAGACAGACAACGCTTTAGCAGAACGTGGCAGCTTTGGTGTTTGGAAGGTGAATGTTTACTGCACAAACATTCAAAGTGTAACACAAAAAAAGACCCCAATAGTTCACCTGGTGTAGACGTTGCTAGGCTACGGCTATCGCTAAGAGGTTTGCTGTTCCTATTATCAGGTGGCTAACGCTAGCTAGAGAACCGTAACATGTTCGTAAGTCAGATTAGCTTTGACACTCTGCTCTAACAGACATGTCACTCTAGCAGACACAACCACACAAATCAGGACATTAGCCGCTTTCAGAGTGGCTAAAGCTAGGCTAACGGCTAGCCGCTAAGAGGTTTGCTGTGTCTCTTGTTAGGTGGCTAATGCTAGCTAGAGGACCGTAGCACCTTTCTAAAATCAGATTAACTTTAAAACTGTGCTCAAACTGAGAGACACATCACTCTAGCAGACACACAACCACGCTAATCAGGACATCAGCCGATTTCAAAGTGGCTAAAGCTAGGCTAACGGCTAGCCGCTACGAGGTTTGCTGTGTCTCTTGTGAGGTGGCTAACACTAGCTAGAGGACCGTAGCACCTTTCTAAAATCAGATTAACTTTAAAACTGTGCTCAAACTGAGAGACACGTCACTCTAGCAGAGACACAACCACGCCAATCAGGACATTAGCCACTTTCACAGTGGCTAACGGCTAGCCGCTAAGCTAGGAGGCAGCCACAGATTAAAAAGAGTGTAGAAAAAACAGCTTTGAGGTCTGGGCGATAAAAGTGAAAGAAGAACAAAGCAGAGAAGCAGGTTGAACTGCAGGAGACAAACTGTCACTGATCTCAATCAGTTTATCGAACAATAAACAGAAAGAGCATCGTAGCGTCGCTTGTCGCTCAAACGTTATCACTCTTGTTTCTATTGGAATTCCAGCATTATTTATGGAAACGCCTGGATATGAATGACAGGTTTCCTATTGCATGCTGTTAATGTATAAAATGTACTGAATGCATGCTTAAATTCAGTAATAACAACCTTTAATTGTCATTTCTCGATTACCTATAATCGGTATTGACGTCAAAAACCACAGCAGTACATCCCTAATGCACAGTGTTGGATCTCTGGAAGCAGCAAACAGAGGTTTTGCTAAATCACTCTGGACAACAACACGAGCCGAAGTGCCTCACAAGCATAACTTAACACCACTCCTGTTCCCCGATGCTTCCCTCCCATCCCCTCGCTCAGTTCCTCCTCCTCCTCCACCCAAATCAAACTCGGTCATTCATCAGAGCCCTCCGGAGTGATAATAGAAGCAGTGGGTGGTGGGACGAGAGCGAGATGGAGACAGTGATGGAGGGATCGGAGGAGAGGGTGGAGGAACCTGAGAGGAGGGTGTTTGGAGGTGATTGTTACGAATAAAGCGATGGGAGTGGAGGCTGAGGATGATGAATGGCCGAGGACGGATAAAAGCGAGCGAGGCTCATCGCTCCCTCTCGCCGGACGTGTCCTTGAGCAAGGCATTTAACCCTCCCAGCTGATCCAGTCGGCCAGCGGCAGAATCGATGGCTGTCACTGGGCGAAGGAAGCTGAATGAACACGAAGCGGCGCCCGATGCCTGCACAGGTTTTGAAGTGTGAAGGTAAAAAGGGAAAGAAACTCTCACTGGAGGTTGAGAGGAGGATGTTCTGAAAGTGTGTCTATCGCAAACTCACAAAACTGAGCGAGTGACGCAACGAAATAGACTAGTTTTGTGTTGGTAAAGAGCCACCATGACAGCGTCTTCTGTGTTGGTTCATGACCTCGTGTTTCAGTTAGTGTGTCTGGACTAAAACTAAAGCAGCCACTTCATGTAATTGTTGCTACTTCTACTATCTGGAGCCCAAACTGTAAACTAAGATTAGATAATTAAATGTAATTACAGCCATCGGAAAACTCCCAAAGTAACGTACCACAGTGTGATGCCTCCATAATGCATCTAAACTGATTTATTGTTGTGTTTTCTGTATCTCACGTCCATTTTTTAATCTTCTGGTTTCACTTGTTTCTTCGGTGAATACATAAACATGCCTTTCATGTTTGGGATTTGGTGTTTACACAGATCATAGAGTAACTTTTTGACTCATTTTCCAGCATTTGTGACCCATCTGCATGAAATCAGTCCCATTGCACCTGATGCTATTTAACAGCGATGTGGGGCTCTGGAGTATTATGTGTTACCTACATGTAGAAAACGACTAAATGGGCCGATCCATGTAATGAAACCCAAATCAGTATTTTATCATGCGTTAGTGTAATTCGGGCTGTATGTCAGATGTAGCCCAAGGCGCAGTGCATTGGGTCACATTTATAGTTCAAATTAGCAATGGTAACGATTAATGGTCAATCGATTAATTCCCACTAATTAATGTATCTGATTGAAAATATAAATCAATTGATGAGGCAGAAGACGTGGACGTCAGAAAATGTTTTGTAGATGAGCTGTTTACAACTGGAGCATGTTATATTGCTGTGTAGAAGCTGCTAAAGTTTCATTTTTCTGACTAATGTGCTGCAGTTAAGTGGAATTAACTAAACAATGAACTCGTTTTTTTACATGTAGAAACAGGACTTGGATTTAAATATTCAGAATCCAGAATATTAAAAGGAACACATTTACATATTGTGCATGTAAATGGGCTCTAAACCCTTTAAACTGGTTTCCAGGCATTTTTTCCCACTGTGGGCTAATTTTTCCATCATTAAAACATTAGAGAAAAAAATGGAAACATGCTATGCTAACATGCTACATGCTACATACATACACTCTGTTTCACCGTGCTGAATGTATCCTCCAACAAATTCATGACAACGTGCTCCTCTGTGCATCGTTTTTGAGCCATGCTGCGTTTATTTAATTGATGGAACAGGTTTTATTTTCCTCCCTCGTCTCCTCTTTGCTCGATGTGAACACTGCCTGCAGCTCACTTGAATTTTTGACGGTTATTTCTGGCTTCCCAGTTTCGTTGAGGTTTTCTTCTTGACATGACCTCATGACAGCCAATGTTTTTTTTTCCCCCATAATTTAATAAATGAAACGTACAGAATAAAACAAATTAGATAAATTATCACCATGTAAGCTTGTATTTGGTTATTTTTGCTGACGAGACCGTACGTTACATTCTCAAGATCAGTTGCCTCCTTGTTTCTGCTGCTTCTGCCGCTGATGAAGTGTAATTCTGCTGATTTTTATCTTAACTTATGTAAACACAACTTGCCTTTAAAACCTCTCAGGCTCCACGTCCAGACATTTCAGTCCCCCCGTGGATCTGAGATATTAGACTGGAGGAATACATGCCGCAGCTTGAGGCAGCTGCTCGAAATTAATGAACTGAATGTTTTGTGTTGTCGTGTTGGAGAGGCTTCCCGTCACATTCGCAGTGTTGGAACTTTCTCCAGGAGTCACACATGCCGGCTGCTCTCTCCTTCGGTTAGCCACCATCTGGAAATTTCACTGTTGGCTTCTTTACTCGTCGGCAAACGAGCGTCGAGACCGTGGAGCGAGACTTTCGCTGGCTCTTGTTGGTTCGGGGACACATTTACAAACCTGGAAACGAACGGCTCTGGACTGAAGCAGAAACAACGAAATAAAACATAAAAGATGCTTTTCAAGGCAACACAGTCGTTTGCTTTGTCTCCCGGTCGTCATCATCGACACATAAAAAACACAATAAAAGGAGAACGGTCAGGAAGGCCGAACAGGGAGAAGGAGATGCACTCAGACAAAGCTAGGAGAACCCAGAGAAACGGATTTGTAGATCAGCATTCAGCAGCATGAGGAGGTTCAGGAAGCAGAGCAGCAGTGATGGATTGTGTTTACTCCTCTGTCTGTCCTCAGCTTTATTCCTCTCCACTCCTTCTGTTTCTGCCTCTTCCTCTAAAGTCCTCGCCGCCGTCTTCTCTCTATCCACGCTTCTGTTTGGCTTTCCTCACCCATCTCCATTATCTCCGTCGTCTTTCTCGTCTCTGTTTCTGCTGTTTCCTGCTTCATGTTCTTGCTTTGTGACTGTGTTCGTTCTTCTCCTTTATTTGTACTCGATCGTTCTGTACAGTTTCCCTTTATCTTTTTCTTTAGTCTTTATCTTTTGTCCTGCTTCTCTTGTCCGTCGTGGTTCGTCTTTCATATTTACTTCCCCTTTCTTCACCAGTTTTCTTCTCTCTTTACTCTTTTCTTCTCTGATATTCTTTAGACGTTTGCCGCCATGTTGCTTTGCTTCGCGTCCTCCTCGGGTTTCTGACATTCGTCCTCGGCGCTTGTTTCCCTTCTCCTCTTCTCTCCAAATCGCTGCATTAAGTGCTTTCCCTTGTTTTGCTTCCTCTCCATCTCCTTCTTCCTTCTTCCTTTAGAACCTTTACCTTCACCACAGCTTGTCCTGTTCCCTTCCTCTTCACTTTACCCCATCTCCTCTAGTTTTTGCCCCACTCTTCCTCCTCTTTCTCCCGTTAGTCATGATCTTTTTCGCTTTCCTCACATTGATTTTTTCTTCTTTATCTGCCTCTTTTCTGTTTTAAAAAGAAGTTAAGGTGTCGTTTGTTTGCTAATTAGTAAATCCAGTGATTGGCAGAAGATGTTAGCTGGAGCTGGTCGGTCATTTTTAGACAAATGCGGATGTGGATGGTAAAACTGAAGAATAGTGATGTTTAGGGGGGAAAAAAACAGTCAGTGATTCTGAGAAGCTAAATGTAGTTTTGCACAGAATCGATTTTGAACAATTTTCTTCACCGATCAATAACCGGACAATCAATGACACGACTCCCGTGACTTTCTACGATGGCTTAAATGCCTTGTTAGGGATTTAGAAGAATGTTTTTGCGGCAGATTTCAGCTGACGTTCAATATCACAGCTCCAGTTGGGAGCCACAGAAGTCTTTGTCACGGTGCTCCTTTACGAGCTCTCTGCTTGCCAACACGTCGCCCTCTAGTGCCTTATCAGTAAACATGTTTATGCAATTATGATTTAACTAAATGAGACCAAGGCGGCACTTTTTCCAGGCAATCCACAAAAAAATTTGTTTAGATGTTGACGTTTTGATTTATTCCGATTTTGTTTGTCTGAATTTGAAGGTTTATTCTGTTAACAGGAAACACAGAGTACGACTGATGGTGATGTTTTTTAATCAAGAGGCTGAATACATCGGCACATTTTTAATCAGTTCTGGTCGTTTTGTGTATTAACAGATTAAATCCTTGAGCTTTTTAACAAAACAAAAACTTCCGAAAAGTGAGACGTGGTAATGAAATGTCCACGGGAAATTGAATTATTGCACAAAAAAGTAATATATTCATATAAAAGAGAACTTTTGACTATTTATTCTTCAGCGTTGGTGCAGTTTCTTCCTTGGCAGATCGTGCTGTGGGCGGAAAATATGCTTTTTCTTTTAATGTGTTTGTCAGGAATTGGTTTTAATAAAAAAAAAAAAAGGATACTGATAATCTGAGAAATTGCTGATCTGATCATGAACCGGGCCAATAATCAGTCGACCGTCCGCTCTGATCTCACAAAAAAAACCTCTTTAATCAGACCGTTTTTGAGTTTTTAATGCTTCTTGAAAACGGTGCAGCCGAGCGTCCTGCAGGCTGGTAAATATATGAGTGTGTGTGTTTCGTCGTGGTCTTCAACAATGGGGACATTACTATAGGAAGTCTTAGCTTCTTACAGGATATTCAGGGTTTTAGGAAGTAAAAGATTAAAAAATAATAAGTAAAAGTTGAAATATGAAGATGAAAAGGTATCAGTAAATGAAAGAAGATCAATATTATTTTCATGTGCAGTGAGTTGTGAAGATGCTTAGCCTAGCTTAGCATAAAAATGGAAATAATAATGCAGGAAAAGCTGCACACACGGAGGTTTCCTCCTGCAGCGAGTTGAAAAGCAAAACCTTAAAGTGACTTAAACAGACGCACTGAGCTGACAGAGGAGCTGACGTCTCCATTATTTACTGCTGAGGAAGTGGCACCTGCTCAGTGCTACTGTAAGTGACACTGACAGTCCAAACATTAGCATGCTAATACACCAGGCTGCTGCGGGACCCGGCGCTCTCTGAACGTGGCCTTTGGAGCGAATGCTGAATAATGGACGAGCAGCAGCTTTGACTGAAGCGCATGTTGTTGGCTGCCGTGACCTCGTGGACGTACCTGTTGCTCTGCTCACGTCTTTGCCTTACATTATTTTTACAAAACTATCAACAACTTTCTGATGGACCTTACTTTCGTTTTCTTGAGGCTCAATCTGGCTTTAAGACTCTCTTCTTGCTTTTTTTTAATTTAAAGTCTTCCTTGTTCTCTGCAAATAAGGTCGTGTCGTCTGCATACATGAAGGTTGTTTCTATTTTTGTTCCAATTTTCATTCCTTCAAGTCGTGCCATTCCCATAATGTGCTCGGCAGCGTTATGACAGTATAAGTATGACAGCGTGTGCCTGTGTTAATGGACGCAGATGCATTTAGCTGTTTCCTTAGAGACTGAGGCGTCGAAGCTTCATTCAGAACCTATCGACTGCACTACCAGCTTTTTAGGGCAGAAAACGCTGCGACAGAACATCCACGTTATGAACCGGTGTTTGAAAGCCGAGCATTTACCTGCTTTTTGTGGGCCTTTTTTTTTGACCCGGACAATTTAATCTCTCTCCTTAACGACTCCCCCGACTAATGGAGGTTCAATATTAAACTGCCTGGAGTTCACTTTTAAATCTCAGTTGCCTGCAAGTTGAGGCGTGAACGCAGCAGCAGCGGTTGATGGATGTCGGAGGCCTCGCCGCCGTTACTCATCCCTCCAAAGCACACAACAAACACGCATTCTGCTGCGTCCTCTTGTTTTAGTCGCTGAACGGCTCATTTCCACGCGTTCTTCTTTCCCTCTTCCTCCGTTTCGCCGGTGAATCGCAGCAGCAGCGTTTAAATGAGCATTCGGCGTGAGAATGTAAACTGGTCGCTTTGCGTACTGAGAGTCAGATGCAGCACGGAGATGGACAATTAGGCACAAACACAAGGTTAGAAATGGACTTTTTCCTTCAATGTCAAAAGCTGGAATCCTCTGACAG
>NW_007579554.1:17393-107152 GCF_000690725.1 Stegastes partitus | reverse complement strand
TTGTTATTGTTGTTGTTGTTGTTGTTGTATTATTATTACTATTACTACTAATAATAATTATTACTATTATTAATTTTTGGCTGTTTTCTGACAGTTGCAGGCTGATTATTTATTTACCATTTATTAGATGGAAATTCAATAATAATAATAATTATGATAATAATAAGAATTTGATTTATATTTCAAACTGTAATTATCAAAAAAAATAAAAAATAAAATAAAGAATGCTCCACTGACCATTTATTATATGAAAATAAATATTTTTGTGTTTTTTTGTTGTTGTTTTTATATTTTAAACAAACAACGGTGCTGACATGTAAACAAACATTTAAAGAGTTAAAATACTGATAACTTATGTATATTTATTTGATGCTTTTAGAGCTTGTGTTGTTTGAAAACTTGAAGTGAAATATTACTGCATATATTAAATATTTGTTAGTATTTTTATAGTATTTTTATTTCTGGACAAGGATTTTTTTCGTCCTTTGACATCTGTGCAACTTTTTCAAGTTAGCGTGTGAGAGTTAAAGGAGATGTCCAGTCAAGCTGTGCTAGCTTTACTTTTTAATAAATATTAGCATATTTACAAAATGATTGTTTGTTAACCTTGATGTGCAGAGATGAAGGATGAAGACCAGAAGGAGTCCTGCTTTAGATCTGTTTTAGTAAAACAGAAGCAGGACTCAACATAAAAGTCGTCAAAACTGTTGAAACAAAAACCGACCCTAGATGTGATGGGAAGCAAGAAAAGGAGGAAACTGGGGGCAGATGACGAAGGGATGGAGTGCGAGCGCCGAGCGAGGAGGGGAAAGCAGAGCACAGCGACGGGCGACGACTCGAGCGAGGACGCCAGATTGCAGCGAGAAGGGAGAAGGTCAGGGGAGCGAGCCGAGCCCTGTAATGTCGGATAATGAGACGAGAGCGTCTGAGAGGAAAGCTGCACAGACGCCACGGCGTGCAGCGACGACATCAGATGAAGCGGAGGGTGTCGCGGAGACAGAAGATAATGATGGCGAGGGCAGAAGAGCCGGAGAGGAAATCAGAGGATGGAGGGGGGAGGAGGAGGAGGCGGCAGCGACGAGGGGAGGACTTCAGGAAGCAGAGGGGGAAGTTAGCTGCTGCACAAAGCAAGGAGGAAACGTTGGACATGTTGTGTTTAATGGCAGCACAATAACAAACCTGCTCCTGTTTTGTTTCAGGGACATCCGGTGTTTTTCTTTCATCCTCGTGTCTCCTTCGTTACCCCAAAGCTTCACCTCCTCCTCGTCTGTCTGGATGTCTGCTGTCCTGTTTCACTGCATCCTCCATCTCAGACACCGAAACCCCGTCAGACAAACTCGTCTTTCTCCCTCCGACTGACGGATAAACTCGGGTTGAAGGGGTCGGCCGGCGCTGTGATCACTGCCACCGGCTTAGTGGAGGGAAAATGCCACGATTCTGCACAGAGAGATGTAGGATAGATATAGAGCTGACACATCAGTGCATCGGACCTCATAAATAAGCCTCTCCTCGTTCGTTAGCTGTGAACACGGAGGGCCGAAGCAGAAAGGGAAGGGAAGGACCTTTACGTTTCTCTCCTGCAGCTCGTTAGGTCTTTACAACAGGCCTGTAATCAGAGTGTTTCTGTTGCTGGGCTGTAAAGAAGAAGTTGTGTTTGTGTGATCTCTGACCTCAGTAGGTCCATGTCGGGATCGTAGTTCAAATTAGAGTAGAAATTAAAGAGCTTTAATTACCATTTAGCATCAAACACAACATTAAAGCCGCTGACAGGTGAAGTAAACAACATCTGATCTTGTTCTGACGCATTGTTCAAGCTGATGTTTGGAGAATGTACACGTTACGGTACATTTAAGTTGTTAAAATCAACATTCAGGGCTGGAAGCTAGCTAGAAGGTTGCCGGTGAGGACACCCGGGATCCTTCTGCGTGGAGTCTCCATGTTCTCCCCGTGCAGCGTGGGTTCTCTCCGGGTTCTCCGGCTTCCTCCCACACAGTCCAGAAACATGTTGAGGTTAATTGGTGATTGTAAATTGTCCGTAGGTGTGAATGTGAGTGTGCTTGGTTGTCTGTCTCTAAGTGTAGCCCTGTGATAGACTGGTTACCTGTCCAGGTGGACCTGCCTTCACCCTGAGTCAGCTGGGATAGACTCCAGCCCCCCATGACCCTAGTGAGGCTTAAGGTGTAGAGATGATGGATGGATGGAAGGAAATCCAAATTCAGGACTTCTACTCCAATATCTCTGATCTGAAAGTGGTGGCTGCTTTAAGAAGCAGCATCTTCTGCAACTATCAGGCTACCAACTGCCCCCATATTATCATCCCTGTTAGCTTATGGTTTCCAGTTTACACTTTGGATGGAGCCATAACCCTCCGACTCCAGCAGAACCAGCCGGCGCGTGTAAAATGCATGTTATTGTTAAGAAATGACCACAATTAGACCATTTGTCTTGTAAAAACAGAAAGAAATATGAGCTTAAAATCGTGATTTTGCATCGAAATCACTTTATTCTACATGTTTAGTTAAAAGAATTGCACCATAAACATCCTGTCGTATGCTGTAGCATCAACTAACAGCAGAACTACAGCGCTTTAGTGGACTTTTGTGGGCCCACGTAGAACATACTCAGTGAGAAGAAACCTATAAATCATCTGCAATAATAATATTTCAATACAGCAGCGTTTCCAAAGTATGAGATCCTCAGGAAGACCATTGAACAGCAGGCGGAGGAAGACCAAAGAGGAAACAAACATGGTAAAAGATTTGCAAAATATATTTCAATATATTTGTTTCACAACACCAGACAAAAATCATAAAAAAACAAAATAGAGAAATAAAAAGAAACAGAATAAAACCAATAAAGACGAAGCTAGAAGTATAAAAACAAACATAAAAACGGTAAATAAACAAGAAGGAAAAGAGAATAAAATAAACTAATAAAACCAATAAAATGTTAAAAATAATTTAGACAACGTCACATCAAGGCGAGCCCGTAAAGAAGTGATTTAAAAGACGACGAAAAAGGTGAATTTACACGATAGGAACGTCTTCAGATCTTGGTGTTTTCTTGCCGATGAAACAGGAGCTCGTATCGAGGCCACCCCGGTTGTTCCTGGCAGCAGCGGTTCAGCCTCCTCTGGGAATCCTGTGATGACACGCTCAGAAACCGAGGCGGTGCAACGAACGGCAAAGAAATTCTCATTTCTTCGCCGCTTCGTGCTTTTTGTTTTCCGCCCTGCAAACTAAACGACTTGCATGCAAACCAGGCTGCAAAAAAAAAAGACAGAAGTGCCAACTCACACAGGAAGGAGGAAGAGTTTGAGTCCGAATGAGGAGCAGGAAGATGAGGGGAAATGGAGCATGTAGTGAATACAGGAGGAGGAAGGGGAGAGAGAATGAAGGTGATGAGGGAACGAAGAGAAGCTGTGGATTAGGAGGTGTACAGTCCAGGGAGACCGATCGGAAACCTCAGATAGACTTCACCACATTGTCACTCGCTGTGGCCTCGTTTTCTACTGTAATATAAATTCCTGCACGTCTACGGGAACCTCGTCTAGAAGCACAGAGAACCCAAACATGCCTTATGTGCAGCATAAGAAAGTTAGAATCCATAAATCTTAACCTTGACGCTAAACACAGCCTGCAGTTCAACCTAGAGCAGCTGAAAAGTGGCTGAATTTATGTCAAATTCTTTGCATTTTACAGAATCTGGTCAAAGCAGATGGTTTTATTTTGGTGAGTTTTTAAGTCAGACGTTTAGGAAAAAGGTTATTTAATGAAATGTTCACAAACCAGAAGCCACACACGAGTAAAACCTGCAGATTCTTTGTGTTTTCATAGTTTCTCGCTCGTACAAATATGGACGTTTTTGGCAGATTCTTTTTTTGTTTTGGAAGTATGACGCCTCTTTCAAACCGTCTGTCGGGGATTAATAACAAGTACATCCAGCTGCGACTATTCCTTCGTGTAAAGGTGAATTAGTGTGGAAACCACGGCAGATATCGTCCCCTAGGATGGATCCAGCGTCTCCGCGGGAGGATTAATTGGTTTTATGTGATTTTAAACGAACCTCTGGGATTCTGGATGATTCTTTATCCCCGTTGATCAGCTGGTTGGCCGTCGGAGCAATGGTGTCCATCAACGTCCTGTTTGGTCCACAAGCCAAAGATGTACAGCTCAGCATCATGTTCACATCTAAGACGCTGCATCAGAGTTTCGACCGACTGTCCCACATTTTAATTTATGTTTTCTGTGTATGGAGAGAAAAAAGCGTCTTTGTTCTATTTCCGGCTGACCTCCAGGGGAAGAGTTTAGGCAGCTAACGCCGACTACAGTCTGAACACGAGGTGGGCCGACTGCAGCAGAACAACAGGCCACGCTGACGGCAGAACAGCTCGTCCGTCATACCTTCGTCTCCCCTTCATGCTCGATGCGAAATCCGTTTGACAGCCGTCGGTTTGTCACGGAAAGCCAAGGCGCTAATTTGACGTCGCCCCCGCGAGTCGGTTCCTCTCTTTACGGCGGCGGCTCGTCTTTGAAGCCGGGCCGTCGGACGCTAAACAAACGGATCAGCTGATGGCGAGGCTTCGACGCCAACGTGTGGAGACGACACGCGGTAACCACGCACGCTCGGTGGGCGGCTTAATCCCGTCTCTCCTGCCGGCCCTCGGGGTCCTCCTTACCGAGCTGCTGCATTCAGCACATTTCACAGTCTCCTCCTTAATCCCTTTTGGAGGCTCCGTTACATGTCAACAGTGGCCCAGTGCTTCCACCAGAGACTGTGTGGGTCCGCTCGTGTACCGGCGCTGTGTGTCTGCGTGGTCCGCATGTATGAGAGGATTCTTTATTGCTCTGTGAAAACTGCTGATCTTATGAAGTCATTCAGAACTCGCTCCGGTTCTTTTCTCACAGTGTGTTTTCTGTGGAGGCGCCTCAGTCGGGACGGATGGAGTCAGAATAAATAACAGCACCTCTAATTACCAAATGGTGGAAATGAGTAGTATTTTAGATGGTTAGTAGTGTTATAGGAGACAGATTGTTGTTGTTTTAGCAAGTTAAAGCACAAAAACGTGACCTCTGGTGAATACAGAGACGCATTTCTATCAGACAGTGATATTTAACACAATAAGCAGTTTGTCAATTCAAATAAATGTTGGTTGACGACTTAATCAATGAACTTAAACACCGAAAATGTTTATTTTTCATCCGTCTGCTACATTCACAGATTAGTGCAAACTCAAAGTGCAATTACAGCTATTCTACTTTTTCTCTTATTGTTGCACAGTTTGCACACAGCCAGGCTCTTATCCAGCTGCCTCACGTCCACAGGATCCATCAGTTTATCGCCTCCCGTTCACTGTGTACGTTAGACGCCCCACGTTGTGTTCTGGAGCGTCGCGAGGAGTTTAGAGCGACGAGGTGAAGTGTAGCCCTCATTTGTATAAAGTAGACTTGACCTAAACTTTATGCAAATTGGGCAAATTTTGGCAAAATCGCCCCTGTGGACACGCAGCATCAGGCCTCGACAAGAAAAAACAAGTTTCCGCCCAACAAGCCGAGCAATGCATCACTCAGTGCGTCCTTTAGGTGCATGAGCTACGACTCGCTGTCCATGATTGCAGATGAGCGACTTACTGGAGCGTTTTCTGCTTTTGGACACTTTAAACAATAATAAAACCAGTGTTACATGGTTTTTCTATCTTTCTATTTATCTAATACTGACAATACAAACAGCTCTCCATTGTTGTGTTGAATGAGGTTGCCGGCGGACATGTTGCTGCACCAGTGATGGTTGCAAAATGGCGTATTGCAGATTTGCCAACGTGATTGGAGAGATTTGTCCCGAGCGTTTAGAAATCCGCTGTAGCCCGAAAACATCCAATCATGTCTCGAGATGTTGATCTAGAATGTATGAAACCATGTCGAGACGTGTTCATAGTTCTGTGTTTGCTCGACGATGTACATACATGACAGCTCTGATAACGTGTACAGAGATCAGTTTGTCTGTGTGTTACAGACTGAATGCATAGAAAGCAGTTTGCTTCTCACCTGACAGGAAGCAGCAAGTAGTTGAAAATAATTTTTGCATCATGTGTCATCGCTGTTGTGTCTACATTTAAACAGCCCACGTGTCCTGAAAGAAAAGACATTAAATACTTACTTGTGCCTTATCGTACATCATTTGTACATGTTGTTATATAATAAGAGAGTCAAGGCTTTAGTAAAAGAAGAAAAAAGAATGAAATCATATATGTGACTGCGGTCTAGACTCTCCGTTGGTCTTTACCAGAGTGTGACCGTTAACAAGATGTAGCTTAATGTGTAAAAGCTGCCAGTCTTGTAAAACAAAAAGGTACCGTTAGATGTCCCTTTGCAGCTAAATTTCCCCACGCTGGATGTGTCCATACTCTCTGCTCTGTGTAAACACTGCCTGCAGTTCAGCCGAGAAGTCCTGAAGTGTTTTGGTCACGTGACTGTTGGTTGGCGAGGATTCACAGAGGAGTGCAGCAATAATGCAAACAATCTGGATTTTGCGAATTTTTCAATAAAACACGTACAAAAAATGAGTGATTTTGAGGAAATCTCATGATTTTAAGCTTAGATTTTCTTCATTTTCCCGACAGAATAACACGTGTTGCTCAATCTTTTTGCTTCTACGGTTTCTGACTTTGGTAAACGGTGTCATGTGGTGATTTATGTTCCTTTAAACAACAAACCTGTCGCTGGATTTGGGATTCAGAGGGTTAAAAGAGCGCTTTGGCTCCTTCAATACCAAACTTTTGTACAGCATGACATACTTATAATGGCACAAATTATAAAAAAGAAAAAAAAACATATTGTGCTCTTAGTGGTATTTTGCAAAAATTGAAAAAATGCAATTTTTTCCAATATGGCGATTTTTTCAATTTTAATTTTTTCTCCTTAAAACAACAAACCTGTGGATGGGTTTTGGGGTTTAGAGGGTTAAAAAGGTTCCTTGAATGCTGAACTGTTGGTGCAGTATGACACAGGTACAGTGGCACAAATCAGGAAAAAGACTGTGTAGTATAGATAGTTTACGACTTACAGTTTAATTTCTTTCCATATTTGTCTCCTCTTTCCTCTTGTGAACATTAAAGAAATATCAGACGTTGTATTTAGGAGGCAGCACGTGTCCAAGTCGCTTCCACATGAATCCCATAAGCCCAGATTTCCCAGGAGAACCCTGCAACATAATCAATGTCATTTCCAGTCAGTGGTGGTTTTAATGTTGTGGCCGATCGGTGCGTCCTTCCTCCACCAGCGTGTCGGGACCTGAGCTCCAGCCTTTTCTTGCATGTCAAGTTTCTACTTGTGCTTTCCAAAGACGCCCTCACATTCCCAACCTTCACTTGTTTTCCGCTGCTGTTTAGAATTTCTTATGCATGTTGTGTTTATGTGCGCGCCGGCGTGTTTCGCCGAGAGACTACATCCTCCAGTGATCGATTCCGAAGTGCGCCGTAATGCATTTTAAAAGGGGCTGAACACTAAAGCTGTCAGCCCTGCGGGGAGAATGATAGAAACGAGTTCGGGGACGCCACGACGACAACGAAGCTGTCTGGGCTCATCCTCCCCAAGGAGCTTTTACCTCCGAGCTCCCCGATATCCTGATCTCGTCTTCTCGCTACAGTAAATATGGTGTCAACAGAACAGATGCACCTCGTGGTTAATGCCGCCGCCGCCACAGTGATTTGCAGATGCGTCAAGGAGGAAAAAGGGACACAAACTCGTCTTTGTTTTGTTGACAAAGGAACATTTCACAATCCAGTAGGTATTGATAGAGACGCGCAGAATGTCAGCGTTGAAGGTTGAATAACTTTGGTTCAATGCGAGGAATGCTAAACCAGAACGCGCTCAGTGCCAAACACCTCCCCGGCCTTCTCACTACCAATCTGATGTGAGGCATTTTTAATTATTTCTGCTAAATAATTTGCAGGGACATCCAGAATAGGAGACTTGAAGCAGCATGAAATTGAATTTTGAAACATCCTCCCGCTGCTTAACCGCTGTCAGACCTGATGACACAACGAGGCTGCTTGCTTTGGTACAAGCTAATGACATTTGCACAAACAACAACAACAACAAAAAGTACACGTTTTTGTTAACACTGGTGTGTACAGCAGTTTGTTTGTTTTTTTTTGTCATGAATCGGTGAGTTAAGGACTCAAATGCACCAAAGCCAGGTATGAGATGAACAAAAAGCGAACTTTAATTAAAAAACAAAACAAACCACAGCCCAGATCAAACAAAAGCGAGGCAGAAATTAACCAACAATCCAAACTGATAGCAAAAGCGTGACGTGAACTAAAGCAAGAAGTAAAGAAAAAGGATCAAAAACAAAGAAATACAGACACAAGCAGCACAGGAAGTGAAGGCAATTTAAAAATAAAGCAGGAAGTAACCGAAAAGGGACAAACAGAGACGCAGGAAACAAAAAAGAAAACACAGGAAATAATCAAAAAAAACAATCCAAGTCCAGAAACCAAAAATCCATGAGTTCCAGTTTATCACCAAAGCACTACACGTGGTTAGAAATGTGGTTTTGAACAGAATCTTTTTCTTCTGTTTGACAAATGAAGTCCTCACATCAATCAAATGAGAGGTAGAAACCGACTGAGCTCCACCTTTCTTCGTATGATAATGCTCCGTAGGTAAGATAAGGACCGCGTACCGGCGCTGACAGAACTGAATCTCTGTGTCCATCTCTGGTTCTCTTTAGCAGGTTTCACTTTACCGAGCAACAATAGCTCCAGTGTTTCTGGCTGCTTCTCCTCGCGAGCGGCTCTTTTCTTTCATCCCTGGCCGTAGATGAAAGAGGAAGATGATTATCGTAAAGCCAAACAGTTTTATCTGCGACGGCGGCCGGACGTCTCCTCTGATGGCTCGTTTGGATCCCGTACTCGCTGCTCGGCGGCGTCGGCAGCTCCATCGCCAATAAAAGTCTGTTAAGGGCCTCGGCGTTGAGGGCGCAGCCAGCAGACGGGCTCACGGATGGAACGACGGGTTTACGACGACCGGGCGGACACGAGCGTGCTCACGCTTAGTCTAACACGAGTTTACAAGTCCGTCACACGCACGTAAACTGGAGATGCAGATGGCGACAACGAATGTCTACGCAGACGTGTGCCAGCGGCGTTATAACGGTGGTTTGACTGCATGCTGCGGTGCACGTCGCCACTGTTTTCTGTCACCGCCGTTGGTTTTATTTCTCAGAACATGATGCAGCACTTCTGCTTTAACTGGCAGTTTTAATTGCATTAGCCGTTAGCAGCACGGCTAAAGTCCAAAGTGCGTTTTTATTTCCCAAAAAGCACATTTGGTCGTCAAACTAACGGAAAAAGTTCAGTTAAATTCAGTTTTATTTACGTAGCACGAATTCACAACACGTCATCTCAGAGCGCTTAACACAGTAACGTACTGACCTTATGAATTACCTGACAGCGAACCCAGCGCTGCCTTTGGATTCCCTCTGAACAATCGGTGATGACAGGAAGGAACCAAAAAAAATAACCGTAACAGGGGAGAGAACTCCGACAGAACCAGGCGACAAATCTTTTCAACGTTCCCTACAACTTACAATTCTTATTTTAATGACATTTCCCGTTATATTTTATTTATCTATTTGTTATGTTTTGTTTTTCTTGTTGTGTTGTTACCTACTCTGTAAAGTGTCTTGAAAAGCGCCATATAAGTATTCTAATAATAATAACAATAATAACCATAACAATAATAAGAGGCTCCACCTGGTGGTGCATCCAGGTACTGCAGCTCATGTATAATACATGTTGCCTTTCCTGTTAATTAATTTTTAGTTGGTTGAATTATTAACAGCTGATGATGAATCGTTAACATCTTTAGTTCTACATGCAGCAGACAGTCAACGTGTTACAACAAGGGTGTTTAATGTAGAAGACACAAAACTAGCACCAAAGTGCTTCCATTCAACTTTTACCAGCCGTCCTGCTTCAGTTTACGGCGTTTTTAGGTGTCGCTGTGATCGTTTTGGTTTCAGGAAAGCGAGCTAGAAATCCCCGTGAATGACAGGAACGATCTGGAAGAGTTTCCTCCAGACACCAGGCTGCTTTCATCTCTCTCTGCCTCTTTGATCGCCTCTCAGTCTTGGGAGTAATTTTCCTCCTTTCCCATTCATGCGATTCATATCCTGCTCATATTCAGGCCTATCTCTGCATCGCTTTGACTGCTTCGCCGCTCCCCCTCTCCTTCCCCGTGTCTGTCTGTATTTGTTTCATGTTTAACTCCACAGTTTGACCTCCAAGTCTTTGGTACAGTGTCCCAACCGGCTGCTTAAGTATTCTGCAAACACCAGCATGTGTTATTGCTCCCTCTTACTTTGTGAGACAGCAGGAATTTTCCATAGATCTGCGCTCTCTCTATAAAACTGCTCAGGCCTGACAGATTGTGTTGATGAATCAGCCTCCGTCTGCCTTGTGTTGGAGTGCTTTTCTCTGTGGTGCTGCTCTGCCTGACTGCTGTCTGCCACTTATATAACTCCCTCTTTGTGCATTTGTCCCACAACTGTCCTCCACCACGAGAATGAAAATCTGAAAATTGAACAGTTTTTCTTCAAAAAAAAAAAAAGGGACAACATTCTTAGTTTTCTTTTTCAGGACTCGTCCGTCCGGCAGGTTTCTTCGCCCATCTGGCCCGTTTGGCAGCGCGGTCCGTCTCTTCGTTAAAAAAAATCTGACTTGTAGTAACAGATTTCACTGTCTCTCAGCTCAAAGGCTCCGTGGATTTCATTTATTCGTTGGTTTGTTGGCGTTGGAGAGTGTTGTTTTGTGTTTCTGTGAAGGTCGCCGCGGCCCACTGCCACGCAACTTGAGCCGCGACACACTTATGTCGGTGTGGCCTCGCCCAGCTGGTGGAGGCAGATGGCTGCCCTCCCTGGGCCTGGTGCTGCCGGAGGTTCCTCACTGGTTGAACGATTTATTTGATTCCTGTTGCCACCAAAGTGATGTGATTTGTTGGGTTTCTCTCTGTGATAGGATATTGTGAGGTCTTGACAGGAGCTTTAATGAGTAATTGATCATTTGTGAGCTACTTATTGAATTTATTACCAACTTTTTCGGTAATAACTGAGTGTTTTTGTTTGCTGTTGTTTTTTTCGGAAAAAGTGAAAAATTCTCTGATTTGAGCTTCTTAAGTCTAAATAGTTTCTGGTTTCTTTTTTCTTCTGTGACATTAAACTAAATATCTTTGGGCTGCAGACAAAACAAGATGTTTTATTTTATGTTGGTCTTTTAGAAACACTTATGGACATTTATCTCCCTTTTCTGACCTTTTATAGACCAAACACCCGAGTGACGAATCGAGAAACTAATAAACAAAATAATCAATAATTAAAATTGTGGAGTCTTGACTGGAGCGATTAATTGATTAGCTGTCAGCTGCATAATAACTTAAGTGCCAGCTGTTGTAATAACAGTTTCTCTTGTTTTTTGTTTTTTTTCTTAAAGAAAAAAGTCAAAATTCTCAGATTTTAGCCTCTACAATTTTAATATTTTCTGGGGGTTTTTTCACCTCTCTGACATTAAACTAAATATCTTTGGGCTGCAGACAAAAACAAGATGTTATTCTATTTTATTTTGGTCTTTTAGAAACACTTACGGACATTTATGTTATGACCAAACACCCTCGTGATGAATCGAGAAAGTAATTGAGGAAATACCAACAATGAATATTGTGAGGGTTTGACTGGAGTACCAACCAATAATTGATTAGTTGTCAACTACATATTAAATTATTTTCAAAATATTTTAATACGATTTTGTCTATTTTTTTTTTTCTTTAAAGAAAAAAGTCAAAATTCTCTGATTTTAGCCTCTACAGTTTTAATATTTTCTGGGGTTTTTTCACCTCTATGACATTAAACTAAATATCTTTGGGCTACAGACAAAACAAGATGTTATTATATTTTATTTTGGTCTTTTAGAAACACTTACGGACATGTATCTCTCTTTTCTGACCTTTTATAGACCAAACAAGTTATTGATTATTGGAGAAACTAGTCGACAGATTAATAAACAACAAAAAAAATCATTAGTTGCAGCTCAAGTTTTGACTTTACAATGTGGGATTACTTGTGTTGTTGATCGACACCATTAAAATGGAACTGAATCGAATTAGTTGGTTTATCTTTACATTGGAAGCTAGTCTTGTTAGCATTATATCTTATTGTCGTGAAAGTTAACATGAGGAAGTGTTGAGCGCTCTGCCACCATAATGAACCCGACAGCAACTTGGAATACTTGATGTTTGTCTCTGACAGCTCTGGAAGTGAAATGAATCTGATTTTGTCTTTCCGTTCCCATCGTGTCGGTTGTTGTAGCCGCTTCAAGATTTTCTTTCGCACGTTGTTCATTAATTCTGCATTTTCGTCTGTGTGACTGCTGTCAGCTGTCAGAAGTCAGAACATCCGGCTCTTCCACTCCACGTCCTGCTGCGTATGTCGAGTTTACGTTCATTAAGGTTGAACTTCACGCTGTGAATAATTGGATCTTCTTTTCTTTTCTTTTTTTTCCTTAGAACATATTGTCGGAGCTGCTTTTCTGGTAGAAACTTGCCCTTCTTTTTGTAAAGTCGTGGAAAAGTTGGTTTTCTTTGCCAACACTGGGACTCAGTGTTTGAGAATTCAGAATTTTATTGGGTGGAAGCATAAAAAAGTCCTAAAAGCACCTGCTCTATGTGTGTAGTGGTGGAGTTATACAGTGTTTTTTGGTCATGATGAATGGACCTTGAATGAAAGAAAGTTTGTATGCTGTGGAAAAAAAAAAAGTTCAGTTTGTTTTTTTTTTTTTTTTACTGAAGCATTCAGGATTTCAGTAGATTCACACGTCCACATGTTCAGCTTTGAGCGGACATCGATCAGCCGCAACGTTCAAACCACTGAGAGGTCAGGTGGATACGATATTAGATACGACGAGATGAGATAGATAGCAACTCATAGCTTGATTAGTTACAGAAGTTTTGTTCTAAGATACTCTTTGTGTTTCAGGAATTAGAAGTTAAAAAAATTCATCCAAATCGATCGGAAACATCTCCGACTTTTGGCATCAATGTCCCATCGTTCCCCAAGAAACATCCAGATGAAGTTTGATGTTGTCATGGCAATTTGTTGATGAGATAGATAGATAGAGGAGATACAATAAGATATGATAAGATACGACACGCGATACACGTTACAATATGATATAACGTACGTACGACAAAATAAGATACAATACGACATGATATGATACAACATGTTAAGATACAATAAAATAAAAGCTACAATACAACAAGATACGATGCAACAAGGTACGATAAGATATAAGATACGATGTGATGAAATAGGATAAGATACAAGACGTTATGATACAATGTAAAATATGTTAAGAAACAATAAAATACAACAAGATGATATACGATGAGAAATGATACGACACATTACGATATAAGACACAACACGATAAGGCATAAGATGAGATATCACACGGTACAATACGGTATAAGCTACAATACAACAAGATGACATACGATACGATAAGAAACAACAAGATACGACAAGCTGAGATACAATAAGATGTGATACGATACATGTTACGATGTATGATGAGAAACAATAGATATGATACAACATGTTAGGATACAATACAAGATACAATACAGTAAGAAACAATACGCTAAGATAAAATGAGATACAATAAGAGAAAATAAGATATGATAGGATAAAATAAGATATGATAGGATAAAATAAGATGGGATATGATAAGTTAAGCTACGATAAGAAACAATAAGATGCGATATGTCATGATACGGTACAGCAAGATGAGATACGGTACGATAAATACGATAATAAAGTGCAGTATCTTGTAGAAAAGCAGTAAGACGTAAGTACGATGTATTTCTGTAAAGAGCAACTAAGCTGCAATGAGACTAGAATCGGAAAGTAACAGGAAATATTGGTAATGATTCTGATGTATGGTAACATCACATTGACAGTGATCATGTCCTTACAATGAAGTGTTCTTCTGGGAAAACGTGGGTCTTGACATTTGTGGGGGATCTTCCTTTGACGTGTACCACCTACCCAACAGCAAAAATGACTCAGCTTGAGGAACACGACCAAGATTCTCGGGCGTTTGACGGAGCAAACCTGATCCACAGAGGTCCCGCTCGACCTGAAAACCTGCTGCCAACACCAGCTAATGTCCTCCAGACATCCCGGTCCAAGCCCCAACGGGTTTAAACTCAGCACACTGTGGCTGTGCACAACATTCGGCTGTTGGTTTTAATGTTGTGGCTGATGTGTGTTTGCTCAGACCCAGTGCAGCAGCAGCAGCAGCAGCAGCAGCAGAATAACCTTCGCTTCCTTTTATCTCTTGTGATTGGCACGCTGAGAAAAAAGAACAAGGGCTGCGGCAGATTTTCCAGAGCCTTCATCTGTCAGACGAGCGCGAGAACTTGTGTAATCTCAAAACGAACACATGTCCATTCCTCTGCATCAGTCCGTATAAATTAGACGCCAGTCACGATAATGGAAATCCAACTCTGACTGCGTACTTTGGTCTGTCGCTCTGCTCGGTCGGCGTAGTTTGACCTCCAAGCGTTTCCTCTCAGCGGCGTTCGGCACCATTTCATATTGCGCCGGCATGATTTGAAGGGGGGGGATGTTTGTGCATATATTAGGTGTACTCTATAAATCTGCTCCGACGCTTCGTGCCTATCATTTAGCAATCGTCGGTCTCCTGACGTCTCACTCTGCTCCGCTCGCCTTCATCCTGCATTTGTTTTGGCTGTTGGCAGCTGTTTTATGCGCGAGCTCGTCGGGCTTTTTGAGGAGAATATTAAGCAGGGAAAGTTGACGGACTGTGGAGTAATCCTAGCGAGCGTGATGAAAGAGAATTTTAAAGTTAACCGGTCTTAAAGTCAACCCTCTCTTTCTGTTTTTTTTTTTGTTGTCTTTGTTGCAGGTATTCAAACTAAAGGCGGTCCAGCTAGCCGAGAAGCTGCTTCCTGCCTTCAACACCCCGACTGGGATTCCCTGGGCCATGGTCAACCTCAAGAGGTGAGTTGCAGAATACCGACTCATTAACTTACCCAGAAGGAATATAAAGTGACTTTTCTCTCGTTTTAAGTGTTCAGTTGACTACAATGTTTAGATAGAAAAGATGTTTTATGTTGTTACTGCACTTCTTTCTTCAGTGTGTAATGTCTGTACTATTTCAGAAAAGCCAGTTTTTTATCTTTTATATCAGTAGACTGCATGTAAATATGGACACAGTGTCATGGACAACATGAAACTACTATTTTAAGTCGACTTTAAGCCTAAAATGCCTCATTTTCAACAGTCTAATTACAAACAGGCAACAGGAACGTCACAATAAATCCACAGATACAAGGAAACAACCAGATTTCTCCTTTGATTTTCTACCTCACTAGATGTTTTCCTAAACCGTTAATGGTCTCAACTGCTAGTTTCAAGCCTTTCTTAGCACAGCAAGATGTTCGCTTTGTAAGTTACAGTTCCATTTAGACTAAAATGGACAATAAAGCCGGCCGTGTTTGGCTGTTTTCTTCTGGTTTGCTACCACTCATGGTGTCATGTTTCAATGGAGCAACATGGAAATGATCATATTCCAAACGTAAAGCTTCAAAACAGCAGTTTTACAACCATGGTCATCACTTCTTTTTTCTTTTTTTTCTTTGAGGTCATTTTGTGTCTCTTTAGGGACATTTTGGGTCTTTTTGTGGACATTTTCCCTGATATTATGATCATTTTGGATGTCTTTGTGGCCATTTTGTGTCTTTGAGGTAATTTTGTGAAACTGAAGCATGTCCAGGTGCATCTTAAGTCACGTGTTGTCATGAACACTGCTGAGCAAGTCCGTCTGAATACACCTTTTGCATCACAAATATATATACTTTTATATAGTCTGTGTGCACATTTGCGTCACAAATCCGCAGCTACAGTTAAAAAAAAGTAGTTTCTTTGCGTTACTATTCTGCCTGTTTACTTGTTTGGTGAACATCATTGTGTGGTTTCAGCTGAATCTGAACCCCTACAACCTGTTTTAAATGCTCTGATTTACCACCTAAGTTCTCATAACGCCCCCTCTTATTAATTATTTGTAATAAACCATTTAAGTTAAGACACATAAACAAAACTCCTGCAGCTTCAGTTCATACATTAAACACACCAGTGTGACACACGGTCCTCGTCCAGATTAAATCACAGCTTTGAATGCTCTTTAAGTGTTAACTCCTGAAATATTTGTTTTGCATTTTGAAGAGCTCGTCCACGTTTCCGCCCACGCAGGTGTTTTCACACACTTTGCCTGATTGCTGGACTGTGTGGGTTCGTGCACGTTGTTCTGCTGCTGCTGCTGCATCAAGGGCAGGGCAGCTTCCACCTTCATCATCCTTATTATCGCATCATTTATTCACCTCGTGTTCCTCCCCCAACTTCAACCTGAAAGAATCGGTTCGAGCGCCTCAAACCGCCCGTTTGAAGGCAGGTTTTTTGGGGAATTTGTGTTTTTGACAGGCTGTGAAAGGAGCGTTTAATTCAGCTTGTGGAAACCTGCAGCCTCCCCGTTGCCCTGCAGTGGCTCACCTTCCAGCTGCAGCGTAACATTACCACAACGCTTCCATCCCATTTCTGCTGCCTTGTGTCTTTTAGTCGTGTGAAGGGTTTCTTTGATATTTCTACTTCGTGTTATTGATGCACATTGTACTTATTCGTGGCGGTTAAAAAATGAAATGAAACGGCGCCCCTTCGTTAACCTGCAGGCCGGTTTGTTGCTAAGCAGCCAGGCTCCGATGAGCATCCCGTCGTAGGTACCGGCGGCTCGTTGAGGATCTACACGAAGGCCTCGCTCTGCTCACGGTGATTCTAGTTCGTCAGGCGCTTTGTGACATCGACGGCAGAAACCCTCCGAACCGACGGTGCTCACGGGAGTTAAAGCTGAAGAGAAAACACGAGCAAAGTGTGGCGTCCTTAACTTGCTTGGACAAGCAAGGATACGTATAATGCATCAGATTGTCTGTAGAACTGAGACATCTCCATCTTATGTCACGTGTTGTTATGAACTAGTCCATCTGAATACACCTTTATAAACCAGTATTACTTCACCTGCTGCTGGTATCAGAAGTAATTAATGCTTTATCAGTTTGGACGTGACGTCCACCCGATGAGCTTCTGTTGTCGTTTGCTTACCAGATGTTGGTTTTGGTGGAAACAAAGTCGACTTAACATGAGATCCCATCAACTGGTCACTTGGTCATCAACGTGTCTGATTCAGTACAGTCCAACTGAGTCTCTATGGGGTCATTTTTTATTTCTTTGTGGTCATTTTGTGTGTCTTCATGGTCCTTTTCGTCACTGCTTATGGTCATTTTACACGTCTTTAAAGTCATTTTGCGTCTCATTATGATCATGTTGGATTTCTTTGAGGTCATTTTGTGTCTTTGTGGTAATTTGGCGTCTCTTTAGGGTCATTCTGTGTCTCTTTGCTGTCATTTTGATTCTCTTTGGGGTAATTTTGTGTCTCTGTGGACATTTTATGTCTCTTCATGGCCATTTTGTGTGTCTTTGTTGTCATTTAGTGTCTCTTTAAGGTCCTTTTGCATCTCTTTGTGGACATTTTGTTTCTTTTTGTGGTCATTTTGCATCTCTGAAGTCATTTTGTGCTTCTTTGCGGTCATTTTACATTTCTTTGTGGGCATTTTGTGACTTTTTGTGGACGTTTTGCGTCTCTTTAAGGTCATTCTGTGTGTCTTTGTGTTTATTTTGCACCTCTTTATGATCATTAAAGTCATTATGTGCTTCTTTACGGTCATTTAATTTCTTTGTGGACATTTGGGTTGTTTTATGGTAATTTTGCATCTCTTTGAGGTCATCTCGATGTGCTTTGCGGTTATTTTGGGTCTCTTTATATTCAGTCTGCATCTCTTTAAGGTAATGTCGTGTCTCTCAGATGTCATTTTGGGTGTCTTTGTGGACATTTTGCTTCTTTTTGAGGACATTTGGATTGTTTTATGGTAATTTTGCGTCTCTTTATGGTCATTTTGTGTCTCTTTGCAGTCATTTTCTGATTGGTTGCGTCACAAGTAACAGCTGATCAGCACTGAACAATAAATGCTCAGTGTATGGAAAACATTCATGAAAATAAAAACAAAAATAAAAATAACAATAAAGTGAAAATATAATAAATTCCAGTAAATGAATAAATACAAAAGAAGACGTTGCAGCTGCTTCTCATAGTCTCACTCTTGCACTTCTTAAACTTTATGATGATTCATTGACTCCGTAGTTTCGATGACTTTTTTCTTTTTTTTTTTGGCTTTGTCCAAAGTTCCAGTTAATGAAGCGTTTTTCAACCTACGGCTGAAAATATGATCCTAACTGCCACAAATCTCAGCAGCTGCCAAACGATGCGCTGAGTCATTGGCCTTAATTAAAAACCCAGTCAGACGCATTCTGGTCATTTTTTTATCCGCGAGCCTGTAAAAACATCTTTATCGCTGCTTTAACGTGAGCGTATAGGATTCAGCCTGTTTGTTCCTCTGTCCAAGTCTTTATAACGTCCGTCTCCTCCTCTGCAGCGGCGTCGGGCGTAACTGGGGCTGGGCGTCGGCGGGCAGCAGCATCCTGGCCGAGTTTGGGACTCTGCACATGGAGTTTGTTCACCTGACCTACCTGACAGGAAACCCCGCCTACTACCAGAAGGTAACCCACTGACGTCGTTTTTCTCTTTAACATAAAGTCCTGCTCCTCTATGGAAACAGAACGACCCTGAGGGAACTTAGAAATGTCTTCTGTGCAGCGTGACACACAAATGATTCTAAAAAGTACCATTTCTTTGATTATTTATTTTACAAAAATGCAAAAAAACAAATACTCAACATGTCCACAGGTAACTCTGGAAACAATGGAGGCTTCACCTGTTAAAGATGTTCAACTGTTTTGTATTTTTAGCTTGTTTCCTGTCTGCTCGGTGTGAACACTGCCTGCAGTTCAGCCCAAAATATGCTGAGTCACTAGTTATGCAAGTTTTTGTTTTCTCTTAATCTGGTTAATGCAGTTGGTTTATTTTTGGGAAAATTTGTAAGACGTGTGGAGTTTTTCTAGACAAACTGAGAGTGACGTGTGTTTAGTTGTAGAATTACCAGTTATGATTAAGTTAAAACGATATAAATCATAAAAAACAAAAGGTTTGGCTATTTTTAAAAAAATTTTTTTTACAAAATTTCAAAAAAACTAATCAACATGCACCAGCGTAAATTCCCCCTGAGGAACATTGTCCTTTTAATTAATAAATACATAAACCCTCTGTGTCAACACTGCCTGCAGTTCAGCCAAAAAACAAGAGATGTGTAGTAAAGAGTTTTTCCCGACAAACCAAAAGTGACCTGTTTAGTTGTAGGATTGCTGGTTACCATTAAGTCAAAATGAAAAAGAAAAAGTAGATTTTTTAAAAATGTGTTTACGAATTTAAAAGAAAAAATCTCAGCATGCGCCGGGTTAAATCCTCCTGAGCACCGTCGTCCTTTTCATTTCTGAATATATAAACACTCTGTGGCAACACTGCCTCCAAGTCAGACGAAAAGAATTTGAATTTTTGTCACGAGACACTTGAGCGAGAAGTTGTTTTTTTTTACAGTATCTGGTGGTGCAAGTGTTTTCTTTTTCTTTTTGCAAATCTTTAAATGTAGAATATAGTGATGAGATTTCAAGATTTTAAATTCAGATTTGGTTAATTATCCCAACAGAACAGCTCGTCACACATGATTAGGACGGTTGGAAAGTTGAAAATCCGGCGTTGTTTTAATTTCTGTCTCTGATAAATGGTGTCATTTTGCTTCTTTTTTGCTTTTTTTTAAAGGTACCACGACTTTCAAACGAAAAATGTCTTTTGAGGTTCAGAGGTTGAAGAACATAAAAACAAATCTCACATAAACGAATTAAACGAGCGAGTCAGGAAGGGGAGATGTTTCCTTCTTGCATTAACACTGGTGTGACTGCTGTGTCCAGGTGATGCACATCCGGAAGCTGCTGGCCAAAATGGACCGACCCAACGGGCTTTACCCGAACTACCTGAACCCCCGTACGGGCCGCTGGGGCCAACGTGAGTACACCTGTCTATTGACCTTTTGATTTCCTCTGTCTTTACGTAGCAGAGCCATGAAGAGCAGGAGGAGAGATTAACTCTAAGTGGAGGGACGACGAGCGCTGGAATGGATCCTCTCTAATGAGGACAAATTGAATCGAGTAGAAGACGATGGAGGACGGGGGACGCAGTATTCCCACTATATTGATTAAATTTGGCGAGCTGCCCGGGGAAATTAACGGCGAAGTGAAGTTCGACACGCGGCGACACACGAAACCCGTCGTTTCTGCTCCGAGTAAATTCCCCCGCAAACGTGTAATGAAGCTGAAGAGACAACAAGTGCGTCTGTCGGTTACACCTGAAAACAACGTGGGACAAGCAGGCGCTTTGTAATTACGGTCACGCCGACGAAATGCAAATGCGGGATCAGAATACGAACACGTGAATCCCAGCGGACATGTTTTTAGCTTAAGCATAGGTCCAGTTTCAGGTAGCTCTGATTACTTCTCCTGTTTGTTGGGGCGGAGAAAGGATCCCGCTTCACCGCATGTTTGGAATAAAAACGAGTAAAAGTGTTCCTGTTCTGTGCAGAAAAGAATGCTGCTTTTTCTAAGTTTATCTGAAGAGAGCAGGTTAGAAGTCAGAGTTCAACAAATCACATGAGCGCCTCCCAGACTCACAGTATCTAAAAGTATTTGTACTCCTCATGAATATAAAAACTCTACGTTCAACTCTTAGTTAATGTTTTGTGCTCATGTCCATCCTTTGTGTTTCTTGACTTTGAATGGAAGCAGCTGTAACACGAGCAGTTTCCCCCTCAGGCATCGATAACGTGACTCTGAAGTCCAGACATCTGCAGCAATATCTTTAAGTTTCATCTCTACACATATATATATGTACAGATAAAACCAGACGTTTACATCCACTGTATAAACTTGTAACTTCTAACCTTTATTCTTCTCACTGTCTGACATTAAATCAAACTTTTCCTGTTTCAGGTCAGTCAGGATCACCAACATTAGTTCTATTTGTTAAACACCAGAATAATGACAGAGAGAGTTTTTTATGACTTTCTTCAAAGTCAGAAGTTTCCGTCCATCTCCTCAGGATCTGCTAGCGTTGCCTTTAAACTCTATGACTTTGGGTCAAACGTTCTGGGTTTCCTTCCACAAGCTTCTCACAACAGTCTAATGAGTTCTGGTCCATTCCTCCTGACAGAACTGGTGGAACTGGGTCGGGTTTGTTGGTCTCGTTGCTCCACTGATGTTCTCCAGGATGGAGATCAGGGCTTTGTGATGATGGCCACTCCACAACACTGACTTTTACCTCTTTTCCACCAAGGAGCACCAGGTGCTTAGTGCTGGTGCTTGGTTGGTTCCAATCTAAGAACCTGTTTGCTTTTCCATCAGCCAGGAGCCAAGTTCGAGCCACGCCATACGTCACTCCATACGTAGCCGTTTACTGAACAGCGGACGTCCACACAGGACTCCAGACAGACTTTTTAACCAGTGTGACCAGCTTTCTCATTTGATCGTACTTCCCACTTTGTCTCAGGTTAGACATGTGACTTGCTGAACATTTTCTTATCGATAGACGCTACAGTTTACGATGTTCCCCGAACGCCCCACATAGCAGGCTGCGGTAGCGGCTGTTGGTGGCTGCGGTGCTCAGACCGGTGTGTGACCAAAGATGGCTTTAAAAAGAGTAAACTAGAGCGTTCTGACGTCAGATTTGTTCAAGATGAAACCCAGCGATGTTTTCTCATGCGGCTTTTTCTATAAACAGCACATGTAGGTTTTTCATGAGAAGACCTCATGTCTAAGCGTAAATACTGCAGAACACCAAAGTTATAAAAGTACTGTTTTCCACCACCGTGGTGCTGCTGCTGGGACACAGTTGGACCGGGTTTCAATGGTTTGTGAAGAACTGCTGTGTGTCCCTGGACTTATTGCAATACATCTGTGATCGGACCAGAGACGTCCTGGTGAAAAACAACACAAATCACCGCTTGTGTGTCCCATTCATTCATCGGTCTCGGTGGTCTCGATGACCCCGCCCCCAGCTCCTGACGTACTGGTGCTTAGCTCTGGCCCAGCAAAGAGTTGGTGCTCGCTAAGCACCAGTTTGGAGAGCCTGGAGCCAATGGTTAGGCGACGGAACACAAAGAACTGGTGCCAAGTCAGGCACGAGGACGGAACTAGCACTGGAACCAGTTTGGTGGAAAAGGGCTATTTGTTGTCCTGAAGCCTCTCTGTAGCTAATCTGGCACTATGCTGAGGGTCATTGTCCATCTGAAGACCCATTAGTGTCCAAGCTTTACCTTCCTGCTGATGTCTGGAGATGTTGCTTCAATATCTCCACATCATGTTCTGTTCAGTGTCTGGTTCCTACTGTACTGATCACACTAACTAAACATCAGGTTTGTGTACAGATGTGGGTGATGTGCTGGTGTCGCTGTGTTTTCTGCTTCACAATCAGAAACACCTCCGCTGTACGAACAGGAGGAGCCGTGACAGACACTAGACTGCTGTCTTCAGTGAGACGTGATGAACGCAGACCTTACTGGATGTCAGTTACGTTTTTAGGATACAGAGGAGATACAGAAACGCTGATAACTGACCTGCGCTCACGGCTGACAGCAAACTGCTCTGTCAGGGTTTGTCTTCTCCTCGCACGGCGCCGTCAGCCCGCCGAGTCGTCCTCCAAACATTTACCCAGAACGTCTCACGTTTCCTTTCATCCTGAGCGTTTGTAGACGTCTCCCCAAAAAATTACTTGGGAGCGTTTCAAGTTGCACTCGCAGCGTTCGCGAGGGAGCACTAAATATTTCTCTTTGTTTGTTTTCCAGCGTTGCAGCGGGGAGGGTTTTGAAAGCGAGTCTGCGTTTAACAGAGGCTCAGATGCCGGTTTGACAGATATGCAGAGGGTCGCCGTGTGTTATCGCAGCACTCCAACAGAATATTAAAACATTGTGGATATTAAAATATTCCTTTTCGCGCACGCCTCAGAAGTATTTTGTTTTAATGGAGCGCTGTAGTTTTTTTTTTTTTTTCCGATCCGATATCTGCTCCGGCTTTGCTCTTTAGTTCAGCGAGAGGAAATGAAAAGATGAAATCTCTTTAAAATTGAATATATTGTGGGATTTTTTTGTTTTTTTTTTTGTCCAGGAGAGCGAGTTGCTACGAGCGCCGTAATAAATCTATTAATTTCACACAACTCCCAAGTAAATGGAAACACACACAGACTAAAGAGAGTCCTAAAACACAGATGCTGTGGTCCAGCTAGATTAGATTTTTTTTTTTTNCTTTTATATAGTCTGTGTGCACATTTGCGTCACAAATCCGCAGCTACAGTTAAAAAAAAGTAGTTTCTTTGCGTTACTATTCTGCCTGTTTACTTGTTTGGTGAACATCATTGTGTGGTTTCAGCTGAATCTGAACCCCTACAACCTGTTTTAAATGCTCTGATTTACCACCTAAGTTCTCATAACGCCCCCTCTTATTAATTATTTGTAATAAACCATTTAAGTTAAGACACATAAACAAAACTCCTGCAGCTTCAGTTCATACATTAAACACACCAGTGTGACACACGGTCCTCGTCCAGATTAAATCACAGCTTTGAATGCTCTTTAAGCGCTAACTCCTGAAATATTTGTTTTGCATTTTGAAGAGCTCGTCCACGTTTCCGCCCACGCAGGTGTTTTCACACACTTTGCCTGATTGCTGGACTGTGTGGGTTCGTGCACGTTGTTCTGCTGCTGCTGCTGCATCAAGGGCAGGGCAGCTTCCACCTTCATCATCCTTATTATCGCATCATTTATTCACCTCGTGTTCCTCCCCCAACTTCAACCTGAAAGAATCGGTTCGAGCGCCTCAAACCGCCCGTTTGAAGGCAGGTTTTTTGGGGAATTTGTGTTTTTGACAGGCTGTGAAAGGAGCGTTTAATTCAGCTTGTGGAAACCTGCAGCCTCCCCGTTGCCCTGCAGTGGCTCACCTTCCAGCTGCAGCGTAACATTACCACAACGCTTCCATCCCCTTTCTGCTGCCTTGTGTCTTTTAGTCGTGTGAAGGGTTTCTTTGATATTTCTACTTCGTGTTATTGATGCACATTGTACTTATTCGTGGCGGTTAAAAAATGAAATGAAACGGCGCCCCTTCGTTAACCTGCAGGCCGGTTTGTTGCTAAGCAGCCAGGCTCCGATGAGCATCCCGTCGTAGGTACCGGCGGCTCGTTGAGGATCTACACGAAGGCCTCGCTCTGCTCACGGTGATTCTAGTTCGTCAGGCGCTTTGTGACATCGACGGCAGAAACCCTCCGAACCGACGGTGCTCACGGGAGTTAAAGCTGAAGAGAAAACACGAGCAAAGTGTGGCGTCCTTAACTTGCTTGGACAAGCAAGGATACGCATAATGCATCAGATTGTCTGTAGAACTGAGACATCTCCATCTTATGTCACGTGTTGTTATGAACTAGTCCATCTGAATACACCTTTATAAACCAGTATTACTTCACCTGCTGCTGGTATCAGAAGTAATTAATGCTTTATCAGTTTGGACGTGACGTCCACCCGATGAGCTTCTGTTGTCGTTTGCTTACCAGATGTTGGTTTTGGTGGAAACAAAGTCGACTTAACATGAGATCCCATCAACCGGTCACTTGGTCATCAATGTGTCTGATTCAGTACAGTCCAACTGAGTCTCTATGGGGTCATTTTTTATTTCTTTGTGGTCATTTTGTGTGTCTTCATGGTCCTTTTCGTCACTGCTTATGGTCATTTTACACGTCTTTTAAGTCATTTTGCGTCTCATGATGATCATGTTGGATTTCTTTGAGGTCATTTTGTGTCTTTGTGGTAATTTGGCGTCTCTTTAGGGTCATTCTGTGTCTCTTTGCTGTCATTTTGCTTCTCTTTGGGGTAATTTTGTGTCTCTGTGGACATTTTATGTCTCTTCATGGCCATTTTGTGTGTCTTTGTTGTCATTTAGTGTCTCTTTAAGGTCCTTTTGCATCTCTTTGTGGACATTTTGTTTCTTTTTGTGGTCATTTTGCATTTCTGAAGTCATTTTGTGCTTCTTTGCGGTCATTTTACATTTCTTTGTGGGCATTTTGTGACTTTTTGTGGACGTTTTGCGTCTCTTTAAGGTCATTCTGTGTGTCTTTGTGTTTATTTTGCACCTCTTTATGATCATTAAAGTCATTATGTGCTTCTTTACGGTCATTTAATTTCTTTGTGGACATTTGGGTTGTTTTATGGTAATTTTGCATCTCTTTGAGGTCATCTCGATGTGCTTTGCGGTTATTTTGGGTCTCTTTATATTCAGTCTGCATCTCTTTAAGGTAATGTCGTGTCTCTCAGATGTCATTTTGGGTGTCTTTGTGGACATTTTGCTTCTTTTTGAGGACATTTGGATTGTTTTATGGTAATTTTGCGTCTCTTTATGGTCATTTTGTGTCTCTTTGCAGTCATTTTCTGATTGGTTGCGTCACAAGTAACAGCTGATCAGCACTGAACAATAAATGCTCAGTGTATGGAAAACATTCATGAAAATAAAAACAAAAATAAAAATAACAATAAAGTGAAAATATAATAAATTCCAGTAAATGAATAAATACAAAAGAAGACGTTGCAGCTGCTTCTCATAGTCTCACTCTTGCACTTCTTAAACTTTATGATGATTCATTGACTCCGTAGTTTCGATGACTTTTTTCTTTTTTTTTTTGGCTTTGTCCAAAGTTCCAGTTAATGAAGCGTTTTTCAACCTACGGCTGAAAATATGATCCTAACTGCCACAAATCTCAGCAGCTGCCAAACGATGCGCTGAGTCATTGGCCTTAATTAAAAACCCAGTCAGACGCATTCTGGTCATTTTTTTATCCGCGAGCCTGTAAAAACATCTTTATCGCTGCTTTAACGTGAGCGTATAGGATTCAGCCTGTTTGTTCCTCTGTCCAAGTCTTTATAACGTCCGTCTCCTCCTCTGCAGCGGCGTCGGGCGTAACTGGGGCTGGGCGTCGGCGGGCAGCAGCATCCTGGCCGAGTTTGGGACTCTGCACATGGAGTTTGTTCACCTGACCTACCTGACAGGAAACCCCGCCTACTACCAGAAGGTAACCCACTGACGTCGTTTTTCTCTTTAACATAAAGTCCTGCTCCTCTATGGAAACAGAACGACCCTGAGGGAACTTAGAAATGTCTTCTGTGCAGCGTGACACACAAATGATTCTAAAAAGTACCATTTCTTTGATTATTTATTTTACAAAAATGCAAAAAAACAAATACTCAACATGTCCACAGGTAACTCTGGAAACAATGGAGGCTTCACCTGTTAAAGATGTTCAACTGTTTTGTATTTTTAGCTTGTTTCCTGTCTGCTCGGTGTGAACACTGCCTGCAGTTCAGCCCAAAATATGCTGAGTCACTAGTTATGCAAGTTTTTGTTTTCTCTTAATCTGGTTAATGCAGTTGGTTTATTTTTGGGAAAATTTGTAAGACGTGTGGAGTTTTTCTAGACAAACTGAGAGTGACGTGTGTTTAGTTGTAGAATTACCAGTTATGATTAAGTTAAAACGATATAAATCATAAAAAACAAAAGGTTTGGCTATTTTTAAAAAAATTTTTTTTACAAAATTTCAAAAAAACTAATCAACATGCACCAGCGTAAATTCCCCCTGAGGAACATTGTCCTTTTAATTAATAAATACATAAACCCTCTGTGTCAACACTGCCTGCAGTTCAGCCAAAAAACAAGAGATGTGTAGTAAAGAGTTTTTCCCGACAAACCAAAAGTGACCTGTTTAGTTGTAGGATTGCTGGTTACCATTAAGTCAAAATGAAAAAGAAAAAGTAGATTTTTTAAAAATGTGTTTACGAATTTAAAAGAAAAAATCTCAGCATGCGCCGGGTTAAATCCTCCTGAGCACCGTCGTCCTTTTCATTTCTGAATATATAAACACTCTGTGGCAACACTGCCTCCAAGTCAGACGAAAAGAATTTGAATTTTTGTCACGAGACACTTGAGCGAGAAGTTGTTTTTTTTTACAGTATCTGGTGGTGCAAGTGTTTTCTTTTTCTTTTTGCAAATCTTTAAATGTAGAATATAGTGATGAGATTTCAAGATTTTAAATTCAGATTTGGTTAATTATCCCAACAGAACAGCTCGTCACACATGATTAGGACGGTTGGAAAGTTGAAAATCCGGCGTTGTTTTAATTTCTGTCTCTGATAAATGGTGTCATTTTGCTTCTTTTTTGCTTTTTTTTAAAGGTACCACGACTTTCAAACGAAAAATGTCTTTTGAGGTTCAGAGGTTGAAGAACATAAAAACAAATCTCACATAAACGAATTAAACGAGCGAGTCAGGAAGGGGAGATGTTTCCTTCTTGCATTAACACTGGTGTGACTGCTGTGTCCAGGTGATGCACATCCGGAAGCTGCTGGCCAAAATGGACCGACCCAACGGGCTTTACCCGAACTACCTGAACCCCCGTACGGGCCGCTGGGGCCAACGTGAGTACACCTGTCTATTGACCTTTTGATTTCCTCTGTCTTTACGTAGCAGAGCCATGAAGAGCAGGAGGAGAGATTAACTCTAAGTGGAGGGACGACGAGCGCTGGAATGGATCCTCTCTAATGAGGACAAATTGAATCGAGTAGAAGACGATGGAGGACGGGGGACGCAGTATTCCCACTATATTGATTAAATTTGGCGAGCTGCCCGGGGAAATTAACGGCGAAGTGAAGTTCGACACGCGGCGACACACGAAACCCGTCGTTTCTGCTCCGAGTAAATTCCCCCGCAAACGTGTAATGAAGCTGAAGAGACAACAAGTGCGTCTGTCGGTTACACCTGAAAACAACGTGGGACAAGCAGGCGCTTTGTAATTACGGTCACGCCGACGAAATGCAAATGCGGGATCAGAATACGAACACGTGAATCCCAGCGGACATGTTTTTAGCTTAAGCATAGGTCCAGTTTCAGGTAGCTCTGATTACTTCTCCTGTTTGTTGGGGCGGAGAAAGGATCCCGCTTCACCGCATGTTTGGAATAAAAACGAGTAAAAGTGTTCCTGTTCTGTGCAGAAAAGAATGCTGCTTTTTCTAAGTTTATCTGAAGAGAGCAGGTTAGAAGTCAGAGTTCAACAAATCACATGAGCGCCTCCCAGACTCACAGTATCTAAAAGTATTTGTACTCCTCATGAATATAAAAACTCTACGTTCAACTCTTAGTTAATGTTTTGTGCTCATGTCCATCCTTTGTGTTTCTTGACTTTGAATGGAAGCAGCTGTAACACGAGCAGTTTCCCCCTCAGGCATCGATAACGTGACTCTGAAGTCCAGACATCTGCAGCAATATCTTTAAGTTTCATCTCTACACATATATATATGTACAGATAAAACCAGACGTTTACATCCACTGTATAAACTTGTAACTTCTAACCTTTATTCTTCTCACTGTCTGACATTAAATCAAACTTTTCCTGTTTCAGGTCAGTCAGGATCACCAACATTAGTTCTATTTGTTAAACACCAGAATAATGACAGAGAGAGTTTTTTATGACTTTCTTCAAAGTCAGAAGTTTCCGTCCATCTCCTCAGGATCTGCTAGCGTTGCCTTTAAACTCTATGACTTTGGGTCAAACGTTCTGGGTTTCCTTCCACAAGCTTCTCACAACAGTCTAATGAGTTCTGGTCCATTCCTCCTGACAGAACTGGTGGAACTGGGTCGGGTTTGTTGGTCTCGTTGCTCCACTGATGTTCTCCAGGATGGAGATCAGGGCTTTGTGATGATGGCCACTCCACAACACTGACTTTTACCTCTTTTCCACCAAGGAGCACCAGGTGCTTAGTGCTGGTGCTTGGTTGGTTCCAATCTAAGAACCTGTTTGCTTTTCCATCAGCCAGGAGCCAAGTTCGAGCCACGCCATACGTCACTCCATACGTAGCCGTTTACTGAACAGCGGACGTCCACACAGGACTCCAGACAGACTTTTTAACCAGTGTGACCAGCTTTCTCATTTGATCGTACTTCCCACTTTGTCTCAGGTTAGACATGTGACTTGCTGAACATTTTCTTATCGATAGACGCTACAGTTTACGATGTTCCCCGAACGCCCCACATAGCAGGCTGCGGTAGCGGCTGTTGGTGGCTGCGGTGCTCAGACCGGTGTGTGACCAAAGATGGCTTTAAAAAGAGTAAACTAGAGCGTTCTGACGTCAGATTTGTTCAAGATGAAACCCAGCGATGTTTTCTCATGCGGCTTTTTCTATAAACAGCACATGTAGGTTTTTCATGAGAAGACCTCATGTCTAAGCGTAAATACTGCAGAACACCAAAGTTATAAAAGTACTGTTTTCCACCACCGTGGTGCTGCTGCTGGGACACAGTTGGACCGGGTTTCAATGGTTTGTGAAGAACTGCTGTGTGTCCCTGGACTTATTGCAATACATCTGTGATCGGACCAGAGACGTCCTGGTGAAAAACAACACAAATCACCGCTTGTGTGTCCCATTCATTCATCGGTCTCGGTGGTCTCGATGACCCCGCCCCCAGCTCCTGACGTACTGGTGCTTAGCTCTGGCCCAGCAAAGAGTTGGTGCTCACGAAGCACCAGTTCTGAGAGCCTGGAGCCGGTGATTAGGCGGTGGAAACACAAAGAACTGGTGCCAAGTCAGGCACGAGGACGGAACTAGCACTGGAACCAGTTTGGTGGAAAAGGGCTATTTGTTGTCCTGAAGCCTCTCTGTAGCTAATCTGGCACTATGCTGAGGGTCATTGTCCATCTGAAGACCCATTAGTGTCCAAGCTTTACCTTCCTGCTGATGTCTGGAGATGTTGCTTCAATATCTCCACATCATGTTCTGTTCAGTGTCTGGTTCCTACTGTACTGATCACACTAACTAAACATCAGGTTTGTGTACAGATGTGGGTGATGTGCTGGTGTCGCTGTGTTTTCTGCTTCACAATCAGAAACACCTCCGCTGTACGAACAGGAGGAGCCGTGACAGACACTAGACTGCTGTCTTCAGTGAGACGTGATGAACGCAGACCTTACTGGATGTCAGTTACGTTTTTAGGATACAGAGGAGATACAGAAACGCTGATAACTGACCTGCGCTCACGGCTGACAGCAAACTGCTCTGTCAGGGTTTGTCTCGCACGGCGCCGTCAGCCCGCCGAGTCGTCCTCCAAACATTTACCCAGAACGTCTCACGTTTCCTTTCATCCTGAGCGTTTGTAGACGTCTCCCCAAAAAATTACTTGGGAGCGTTTCAAGTTGCACTCGCAGCGTTCGCGAGGGAGCACTAAATATTTCTCTTTGTTTGTTTTCCAGCGTTGCAGTGGGGAGGGTTTTGAAAGCGAGTCGGCGTTTAACAGAGGCTCAGATGCCGGTTTGACAGATATGCAGAGGGTCGCCGTGTGTTATCGCAGCACTCCAACAGAATATTAAAACATTGTGGATATTAAAATATTCCTTTTCGCGCACGCCTCAGAAGTATTTTGTTTTAATGGAGCGCTGTAGTTTTTTTTTTTTTTTCCGATCCGATATCTGCTCCGGCTTTGCTCTTTAGTTCAGCGAGAGGAAATGAAAAGATGAAATCTCTTTAAAATTGAATATATTGTGGGATTTTTTTGTTTTTTTTTTTGTCCAGGAGAGCGAGTTGCTACGAGCGCCGTAATAAATCTATTAATTTCACACAACTCCCAAGTAAATGGAAACACACACAGACTAAAGAGAGTCCTAAAACACAGATGCTGTGGTCCAGCTAGATTAGATTTTTTTTTTTTTGTTTTACTTGTCGACAAAACAAATGGATGCACTCACGGACAGATAGATAAATGGAGGGGCTCATTAATGGATAGGTGGCTTGGCAGCCAGACTGATGTACTTGTAAATGCACAGACTTTGGGCCAAAGGCACGGAAAAATAAATGGGCGGAAGATGGAGGGAGGGCAGATTGATTGATGGATGAATGACTGCATTAACAGATGGATAGTTAGCTGGCGAGCTGCACGACGAGGCAGGTGATGATGGATGTTTGTGTTTGTTTCTGTGTGTGCGTGAGTCAGGAAGTGAGTCTCTCTGGGAGTTGTGTGAATTATTGTGTAGGCGGGTCGTTCCTGTAGCGACTCTCCACAGACCTCCCCGTTGACGAAGGACGAAATTCAGCTCCAAACTTTAGAAATTCACAAAATATATTTAAATATATATTTAATAGACATTTTTACTTTCTTTTTTTCTTTTAAAATCCATGAGCTGTTCTCAAGTCTGCATGAGTAACCATGATTTATCCCCGTCTCCTGTCACTAGTAAAACATATTATTTTCACAGTTTGGGCCTTTTTTTTGTTCGTTTTTTGTTCAGAATGTAAATTAATGCTTTTTTTCTTCTAATTATAATTTTTTCAAAAAAATCTGAATATAATCTTTAATATACCAGAGCACAATATCTGCAAAATCACTATTAATGTTTTTTCTTTTATATAAACAAACATCTAAATTAAATTTTTTATTTTTATTTTAAATACAAAAAAACAAAACAAAACTGTAATTTAATGTCAAAACAAAAAGCAGAATTGCTGTTTATTGAAAAACTGATTTTTAATGTGGACATTGTTTTAAGTTTGAACCTGTATTTTAACATGTGAATTAATGCACTTTTTTGTGTTATTTTACTAGTTGTTGTTTGTAATTTAATAAAACAAGAAAAGTCTTTAAAATAACAGTTAAAGATTTTTGTAAAAATACATATATATGATGTATTATAATTATTGTAATTTATAATAATATTGTATACATATTATAATTGATAATAAAAAATATTTTTTTTATTACCGTTTTCCAGTTCCTAATATACATGTTTTTTTTTCTTTCAAATAACTAAACATCTATAAATTCACATTCTTTATTTTTCCATTTCAAATACAGTAAAAAAAACAAAAAAAAAGGGCCATTTAAGGTCAAATATTGTAAACAAAAAATAAATGTCATTTCTAAAGATCCAGATTTTTGATATGGACATTGTTTTATGTGTTTTTAACATTTAACATGTAAAATAACACTTTGTTCTGCGGTTTTACTAGATTAGATCTTTAATCGATTAAAACAGGGGAAAATGTGCAAAATACCAGCAGACAGTTGAAAAATAATTACCTGAAAACGTTGACATTTTACAGTGTGGAGTGGCCTGGACACATTAATTAGCTGCCACCGCGCCTCGTTGCCGTAACCAGCTTTATTGATTACAGGGAGTTTGGTGGGAGCTCCGTTATTAATGTGAAACTGGAAGGGACGCGGGGCAGAAATGTCCTTGAATGTTGATAAATTCCTGCGGCATAACAAATGATGAGGCAAAGGTTCCCCCAATGATTTCACCGTACTTCCTCTTTATTCTCTGCGCTGTGAGGTAATCACGTCCAATCATGCGACTCTCGTGCCCTTGTCCAGTCGATTATTGTCGCCGGACGACTCTGTGCAGAGGTTTTTTTTTGGGAGGGGGGAAGAAAAATTGAGCTGCGTTTCATGAAAAAGCAGCTTCAAGCAGCCCGAGGCTCGAAATGTTGGCGCTGCACAGCCGGCAGAGAAAGCTTCATCAAGCAAAAAGCAGCTATATCATAAAAATAAACAGCAGCGGGGGAGTTCAACACGTGCTCGTCAGCTTCTCTCAGGGTTTGTTCAAAGCAAAAGAGAACCATCGCAGTGAAACTACGCTTAGAGACAACCAACCAAGTACTGCACATTTCTACTCGTGTCAGAAGAAAACAGTAACCTTGATTAGCTGAGGATCGCTCTGAGGTGTTTAACAGGACAAACCGTTGTCCAGTCACGTCTCTTTCTTGTGTCGTGACATCTATACCTTGACTTAAATAGTCATTTAATCGAATGCTGCCCACTTGGTATGTGAGGATTATATTGAGTATTGCAATCAACATTTGTGGTGCGCTGCTGACTTAAGCATGTTTAAGTCACTAACTTATGTGGATAAAAGGCTTTTTGTTCCCCCTGTAAAAACCTCTACGTAGCATTAGATTGTGTATAAAAGATGGTTTTGAAGCATTTTGTCTTCGTCATGTTGGTCTTTTGAAAGTGTACAAAATAAACAAGGGCTGGATGTGATTGGAGAACCTAAAGACCTGGCTAATTTTATCACCTATTTTCCTCAAAATGGAAGCAAAACGTACAAAAGGAGCTTCATGCTGTATTCAGAAAGTCCGTAAACTAGTGAAAGTCATTCAGAAAATGTTTACTGAAGTCATAAATCAAATGACAAGTAGGGTCCTTTTCTCATAGATGTCTGTACAGTCAGACTTCATTTTGTAACCAGAGGAGTCGCCCCCTGCTGGCTGTTAGAGTTGATGCAGGTTTAAGATAATTCTGGACGACTCTGTACATCTTTTCTGTACAATCTACAGTGTTGTTAAGTTTTGTAGGAGGCTGGACTTCAAACTTTGGGCCAAAAGTCCACTCACTGAGTTCTGTCTTCGAAAACAGAAAAACAACAAAAGACTCCTCTGGAAGCTTCTGAAAGGCTTTTACTTTGTAGGTTTACAGGATACAGCGGGCGGTTACAGTTTGGACTGGAGCACCGTGACAATCTGATTATTCCTGAGGTGTGTCGGGCACAATAGGAGGACATGGAACAGGATATGTGGGGATTTTACGACTTTCCACTGTTTTTAGGCACCATCGATAGAACCTATGTACAAGTCCAGCAGCAGCGACTTCAGTTGTGACTCTTTAATCGATGAAATATAAAAGCGTGGATGATGTCGATCACCTCTTACTGTCTATTGTCATAACAAGCAAGACCGTTAAAGAAACACCAACATTAATGGGCACATGAAGGAACAACTAAAATCCGTAATACCGTGAGACGATAACGTCTATTTTCAGAGGATGTTCCCAGTATGTTGGACGAAATCTTGTCATTTGCATTTCCATTTTGAACACCTGTAACTGAAGCAAAGTCGAACAAGGACACACCACGTCCATTTAAATTCACCACGGGGCCGTTTAGACTGCAGCGAGGCTGTCTGGTGTTCGACATGTTTGCTGTTAGCGACGCCCAGAAACAACACAAACCTCCAGCCAAACTCCATCTGCAGCTACAGTATCGTCATGTGTGAGTCAACAACCAACATCTGTACGTTCTGTTTGTAAAATTTTGAACTTGCGGTATCAGGCACCTTTGTTTCGGTGTTGCGACGTGTTTGTACATGAAGAGAACTCCGTGTGATTGAATCATTGGTATGCCTGAGAAAGCGCGTGATGTGTTTGAAGGGCGGAAGCATGTGTCGAGAGAGTAGCACTGCTGCGTATGAACCTGTCTTTTGTAGTGTAGGTGTGTAGACACCAGTTAAACCAGACTAATGAGCAATGAGTGTGAGCTCCTCCGTCTTAATGAGATCCTGCTGTGATTGACAGCCTTATTACTACAAGCTCCACACTTCTTACTATCCACAGTACTACCTACCTACATACACCCACTCCCTCTTTCCAAAATACTTCACTCACATAGGCACAACCTGTCAAACAGTCCCTCCTTCATGTCTGGATTTCCGCTCAGCAAAATTATTTAACTACTTAAACAGAATCTGAATTAATTTCCTCTGATGTTCTGGTAAAGATTGAGGCGATAAAATTTAGCAGTTGGTCCGTACTTCTGTCTCCCAACAGCAGGAATCCAGGCACAAACATATAAAACAGCAGAGAAGACACCAGACTTTATGGTGGTTTCCGTCTGTCAGTGTGTTATGTTTTTAGCTCTGCTCCGGTAAAGAGAAGCAACAAAAAGCCAGCTGTTTTTGTTTTAGCAAAGTTCTTCATTGTGTCTTAATATAAGTAACAAGCAACGAAGCTAAATCAGTGACAGAAACAAAATCAGAAGGCAGCTAACTGTACTCGCTCAGTAAGCTACAAAAGACAACAACTACCCAAACTGAAACCCAGTAATAACATGAAGACAACAAGCTTCAACCAGCAGCTAGCAGATACAGGAAAACACAACAAGAGCTACAGAAGTACAAACAAGACAGAACAACTCGCCCCACATAGTCTGAATGACCGGATGTAGACTTCAGGTACAAGTTTTCAGAATCCCAGTTATTACAGGAAGCAACAGCCTCATGGCAGCAACCTACATTCTGAAAATGACACAGTTAGCTTAGGAGTTTGCACAACAAAGTCGTTCCTGCTTGGTTCTTTTGGAGAATTTGCCACTTTAATGAATGCTCGCCTACCAGGACAGTCCCTGAATCACTATTTTGTAGGGGCACCATCACTGCATCCTGGGCTCAGTGCCGCCTAAGACAATTGCGATTGTTTTCCAACTAACCGGATGGAGGCTTCGGGTACAAGTTTTCAAAATCCCAGTAACTACGCGCCTTATAGCAGCAACCTACATGCTGAAAATTAGCAAGTTTTGCTGAGGATTTTGTGCTGTAAAAGCATTACTGCTTGGTTCTTTTGGTCACTATTTTGCAGGGGCACCGTCACTGCATGCTGGGCTCAGTGCCGCCCAAGATGATTGTGGTTGTTATCTGACTCCCCAGATGTAGACTTCAGGTACGAGTTCTCAAAATCTTCAAATTTTCAAAACTACGTGAAACAGCAACCTGATAGCCGCAACCTACATGCTAAAAATAGCAAGTTTTGCTGAGGATTTTGTGCCGTAAAGGCATTCCTGTTTGGTCACTGTTTTGCAGGGGCACCATCACTGCATCCTGGGCTCAGTGTCGCCCAAGACAATTAAAGAAATAAAAACGAGCCAGAGTGTTTTTGATATCGAGGTGCAGTCGGACCATTCATGCTTTTGAGATGCATTTAGCAATGCAACATTATCAGTTTGCACACATTCAACAGGGTCTTGAAGAAAGCTCAAGGCCACCGGGAATCAGCGCATAGTGTCTTTGTGTCGCCTGATTTCCATACATTTCATTATCAAGTCTGTTATTTTTTCAGTTTTTTGATTGATTGCAACAGCTTGCATGCAGTAGCTGTGTCGATCTCATCCACACTTGTCGCCAACTTTGTGGCAACTTTTCTGGATCCGACACAAGAATATGATGTTCCATTTCTTTATTCTATCTATAAAACTTTGACTGGCTCCACAGCAGACCTCCTACTTGCTGAAAGAAACTGACCCTCTTTGTATTTTGCTGGCATTTTTTCCCCATAACTGTGCCTTTTCCAGGTTTCATAAACCCTTTTATTTACTCTCCAATAATTGTTGATTGCAGTGGAAAATTACATTTTATTTTTGGCATTAGTGGTGGTTAATTAAAGTTTATCTTCGTTAAAAATGAGCTCTGCCCGGCTAGATGTTGCCAGCTGTACAGAATGTGTAAATAGTGATTTGTTTGCGACGGCTCGCGTTGTGCATGAATTTAAAATGAAAGTGGAAACTAAAAACATGGGGGGATCAGTGCTGGGTTGATTGCTGCATAGAAATGAATTTTTGCTGCTTGATAACATGCAAAGATGTTTTTAGTATTACGGCAGCAGCGTGCGCCCTTGACCTTCGTTGTGAAACAGAATGGGAGCGTTGTGAAGACGTTCCCTCGTGGTTTCATGTGCGTTTGAAGCCACCTCCTCAGCAGACCCTGCCTCTGATTGACAGCCACTCCCGGCATGACCCAGATCCTTTGATTGGCACAAAAAAATGATGGAGAGCAGAAGAGTTGGGGGAGTTTGCGTGGGCGGATGCTAACTTAAGAGTGTGGGAGGTGATTGTGAAGGCAGAGGTTTAGGTAAAAGGATGAGGGAAAACGCTGCAAAACGATGAGACAGGACTTGAATGAGCTCCTCCTGTTCCAATTTGTATTTTAATCTGCGTTTCTGCTGTTATTTTCCTCTTTACATTCAAAAACTGCCTCGTGTGAAAGAGCGTTCGGAGCTGTGGGTGATGTATTATCCGTCTGCTGGCCTGACGCCGCACTCGCCAATTTCTGTGATTTTACTTCGACTAATCTGTGTTTTACACCCCGCGATGCACCAAAGTGCACATTTGAAACAAGTGTTTTCTTGCTTTCATGCACAATTGCTTCTGATCTTTGCCCATATTTTAGGATAGAAATCACACAAAGGCTCAGTGTGTTGCAGGAAATCATCAAATACATGGGAGATAGTGGCAAAGTACAAGATTAAAACGGCAAGGAAGTCTTCGGAGTGTCTGGTTATCCACTGGATTATATGTAAGAGTACTTTAGAGAGAATATTGTTGACTGTGTGATGGTGGTGAGCCGGACTTCTGCAGGACAATGTATGAACCGGGGCTTTTTGTAATATATATTGCGATATACAAAAACAGTTATATAGAATAGGTTTAAATCACCAAAACAGTGCAGCCTGGTCCACTGGTTGTGGACGGTAAGACCTTTGTAGATCTCTGTTGTCCGGCTGGAGCACAAGTCCGTCATAGCTACAGGTTATTCCACTTGTGACAGCTCTGTTTCCATTTTTCATACAACTCTGGGATGACGACTAGAGTAAAACAGGTGTGCAGTTGTCGAGTGACTGGTTCACGTTCGTTAAACCATCTTTGGTAACTGTGTTAACTTGTGTCATGTCTTTTGCAAAACTTCTTCTTCCTGCCGTTTCTCAAATGGTCTGTAGCTGTACAGTCGTCGTACGGAGCCTTGTGACGCTGATTTAACTGGTTAGTTTGGTGGTTTTGTGTTGTGGAAACAATCAGAAGTACTTTTCTGTTGGCAAAATATTTCGCTACCAAAACGTACTTTCCTTGTGCACAAGTCCATGTGTGTGGACTAAAACATGTTTCATCAAACTAGATGAGTTGTAGAAAATAAGAACGGTATGAGGTTTTTTTTGTTTGTTTAGAGCATCTCAAAAGTTCTTGCTTTCCTTCACATTGCACTCACTGTTACTTTTGCATGTCGCAATGTCAGCGCTGGTAGAAGATTTCCTGCAGCTGCGGTATCGATCATCTGTCCACAGCCTAAATGCCAAGTACATTAGTACTGTGGAGTACAGGGTGTATGTTGTGCACACAAAGGACTCTGGGTCCTGAGATTGCTTAAATGTCTGGAATACTATGAACATTTGTAAAAGATAGAAGTGTTATATTGATTAGTATAAAACCAACCGCACTACTAATTATATCATAAAAATCCCTCCAAAAATGAGCGAAAAACCAAAACAAAAGACACTAATTGAAGATGAACTTTGACACAGAACATGCAATCATCTATTTTTTTTCTCGTGAAAGCTGCTTGTGAATTTAGAGTTTTTGTTAAATATCTCTCAACGTTGACGAAAAAGTCTGAAAGGTGAACAAATGTGGCTTAATTGTGGCCGTGCTCCTGTGAAAAGCCTCCTACTCTGTTGTGTTCACTCTCACTTCACTGCTCATGAATTAGTGTTTGCGTTAACATTTAAAACCCACACAGCCAAAGTCTCTCCTCTTTAAAACTCCATTTTAGTCAGAGCTCAGAGGTTAACTTCAGAAAGTTTTCTTTTTATCAACAGCATGAAGCGATTTCCAAAGTTTGTCGACCGGGTTCGCGAAGCTATCGGCAAAATTAGCTTTTTCAATCGGGATAAGTTGAACCCCATAAAATTAAGCCAAACTTGGCTCAGAGCAGGTGAGAGCTTCCATTTCTGCTGGGAATGGACATTCAGAGCACATGTCAAAGGACCAGAGACGATCATTTCCTCACATCATTTATGGCATTTGGTAGAATCCAGTCGTCTATCCATCCGCTCGTTTTCTGCTGCTTATCTGATTCTGCTCGGAGCAGCAGACAGATAAAGTGGTTTAGAATAAAGTAGGTCAGATATCTTTATTCCCCCCAAAAAATGTGCTCCAGCATTACCTGGATTCACATGTGAGATAGGAGGCGATGCTTTCTGGGTTAGAACTTTGGGCTTTTTTTGGGTTGGGAGATTAATAGCTCAAAGATGTATCGTAACACAATGTTCTAATGCAGCCAGTATTGATCATTATAATCATTTTTAACCACCTGTTTTCAATAAAGCCCAACAGAAAAGAGGTTTGCTTTATATTTCACCGCTTTACTTCATTGTGAGCCAGTGAAACTACGCAATACAGAAAGTGCCTGTCATTGTTCGTATCATTTTATCCTCCAGGACAAGGTTCTTCCCGTAGAATATGTCTAAACCTGAACCTACAAAGGTCTAATTAAAGCTGATTCATTGTTAATCATTTAATTGCCATCAACACTTTACCAGAATGAAAATATGTTAGCGGATAACTGAGAAAACAACAAACATACGTGTCAGTAAATGTATCAGCTGTAGTACCTGGTTGTGCCACTAGGTGGAGCGTCTTACTGTTTATCACCGTAGCGGCCACTTGGACTACCGGCAGTTACGTTTTGGCAACCAGAGGGCATTGTGGGAGTTTAGCTAGCAACGGGCGCCATGACAGAGTCTTCTGTGATGCTTCATGCCAGACCTTGGTTCTTGGAGGTGAACTGGAATGGCCTGGAGGGTTCAAAGAGGTTTCATCTTGACCCCTTAGACATCCACGGAGTTAGTTTCATGTCATTAATAAGCGATTACTGATTGATAAGGCTGCTCTAGTAAAATACCGTTGTATCCCAACGTCTTAAGGGGATCTGGGCTCTTTTTTTTCCTTTTTTTCTTCCAGGGAAACTCAAACTCTCATGACTGGAACATACAGCAGACTCACAAATAAAACAATTTATGCAACCAAATATCATTTACATGACCAGTAGGTCTGCCAGCCCATGTGACCAACATCCTGTGATGCTGTTTGATTGTTTTCAGCTGCTGTATACACCTTCAAGTACCCCACAAACCAAGTAAAGCCATCTGGTGTAGCAGGGAAACACCAGGACAGAGCTGGTGCACTGTCACATCCTGACACAACCAAAGATAAATACGACATAAACCAGCATTCCTTCACGTCTGTTGTCTGCCTCCCCTCTCTGGGTTGCTGCAGCGTTCGGAGGTTGGGGGAATTACTGAAATAACCTCCTTAATGCTAAGTTGAAGAAAGCGTTTTATCCCATACACATGCATTATTAAATAAAAGCCGAAACACCCCAGAGAACGACTGTCTCGTTGAGGCTGCTGATGCTGCAGGAACACCTGCTAATTCTGTTATGGATATCATAAAACACATTACATCTGTTGCAGTTCTTTCCTTAAAAAAAAAAAAACCTCTGAAATGTCAGACATTGCCATCAAACAGTAATTGTGTTGTGGTACAAACAGCAAATGATTCCCACTTATTGACATTTTACCCTAGAATCACACTTGTAGAATAATTTCAGCTCATGTTTAACAGGTTTGTTTCTTACTTGTATTGCTGACAGCGTGTCTCAGAGTGGTTGCATTGAAGCAGGTTCACATGTAAACTCCACACATGATCACACATCAGCACACGCTGCCCTCAGTAATGTCTCCAAGGTTGTTTGTGAGGTTTCGCACTCTCTCTCCGTTACAAAAGATGAATAATTCATCGCTTCGATTGCTTTTTCATCTTTGCCGTTCCCACCCCGTCTTTGCGTATTTTACCTACGGGCATGTTAATCACATACAGACGAGAATCTCCTTGATGAGACACAAAGCATCTGCTCCGTTATCAAATGTGATTACGCCGGGCTGAAGAGATAGTTATACATAGAGGGTGAGAGACGTTCTGGTTCCACCCGGTGAAGTCAGAGCTGAATAAACCCTTCATCCATGAAAAGGTGATGATTCCTCATCTATACGTTGGAGATTATCCTGCTGCAGTCACAAGTCTGGAGGAACACGTCTGATATTTCCTTCCTGAAATTCGTGTCTTGAGTATTTGCCCAGTGCTGCTTCTTCTGCATTAGTTTTGCCTTTTATTTTGTCATCATTTGTGTTCATAATGAAGACAGAGTGTGTTGTGCAAATGTCGGCACCACACAGTCATTACAAAACCAAATTTTCAAAATGTTCTCGCTACACTTAGTTTTGCAAACCTTAACCTCACCGGCGTCTTTTCTTCGCTAATGTTGTAAATAATGTTTTATAGGTCAGTGGAATGGCTCCTGAAATAGACCAAAGTGCCATTAAACTGGGCTCAAAGTGTCCTCTGGAGAAAAAGAAGTTATTTTCTTCGTGAGATCCGGCGCTGCCAGACGCTGGCAGGGTCCCATCTTCACCATGTGATGTCCTGCAAATTAGGACAGCCATGAAAGCTGTGTAAACTTTGATGAGGACGATTGGGGACACTGAAATGTGAGCACATCAGGGAGAGGGTAAACAAAACTGGGAGAAAAAAGAGAAGAGAGGAGACACGCTGCCAATATATTGTGGATGTGGAGAAGAAAAAAGCACCCAGGGCCTCGGTAGATGCTTTTGATGCCATATGTTGCGCTCTGCCAAGGACTTTGAGGCAAAGTCGAAAAAATGAATAATTCACTTTGGCTTTCTCATTTGACCGTCTCTCGCTGTTTTTCCTCTTTCTCTCCTCCACCTTTGCTGTATTTTCAACTCCTTTTTTTTCTTTTCTCGTCTCTCTCTCTGCAGATCACACCTCGGTTGGAGGACTCGGGGACAGTTTCTACGAATACCTGCTGAAGGCCTGGCTCATGTCCGACAAGACCGACGCCGAGGCTCGCAAGACCTACGACGACGCCATCGAGGTGTGTTGTTTTTCACCAGCTATGTCCAACATTTTGCAAACTCTAGGCAGAAAAAAGTAACACAAACGGTTCAGGAATGCAGATGTAGTCATGCAAACTTGCACCATTTACATGCAAATATATGTACAATCTGCATTTTTTTTCCAAAAGTAACTGATGTTTAAACAGTTATGTCCAACTTTTGCAACTCCAACTAGAAAAAATAACAGCACCGGTTAAGAAATGCAGATGTAGACACGCAAATTTGCAACATCTACATGCTGCTAAGAGTTAAATCTGCAGTTTTTCCTTAGTTGTTTCAAAATCAACTCATTAATATTTGACCAATTAATCTCCAACTTAGAAAAAGTACCAGAAATGATTCATAAATGCAGATATAGTCGTTCAAACTTACACCATCTCCATGTAAATATCTGTAAAATCTGCATTTTCTTTCAACAATAAGTCATGGATGGTGATAATTAAACAGTTACGTCTGACTTTTGCAAACTCCAGGCAGAAAAAGTAGCACAAAGAGTTCAGGAATGCAGATGTAGAGATGCAAACTTGCACCATTTACATGCAAATGTCTGTACAATCTGCATTTTTTCCTGTGTTTTTCTCAAAGATAGTTTTTGTTATTTCAAAATTATCTCATGGACGGTTATATTTGGTCAGTTATGTCCAGGATTGGTGACCTCAAGGCAGAAAAAGTAACAAAAACAGTTCAGGACTGCAGATGGAGACATGAAGAGTTCATTTGCAAAAACACATAACTCCATTTTTGTAGATTTTCAGAGAACTTGTTTTTGTTGTTTGCTTGAGATAATATCAGTCAAACTGAAGCTGAGTGGATTCGACTCAGTAGAGCAGAGATAACTTAAGATCACTGATGTTGTCTCAGGTAGATGATGGAAAAGTGGGTTTTCTGAAGGTTTCTGAAGATGGAATTATCTGTTTTTTGCAATTGACCTACATGTAAACTTATAAACTGTTAAATCTGCTTTTTTTTTCCTGAGTTTCTTCAAAAACAGCTCCGACTTCATGCAGGACACGTTAATCGGTCACAGCTCCGGCTGTAAATGCGACCAGTTATCCTGCTGAGATGTTGCATTGTTTGTGTCGGGGTGGATTTAGCAGGAAGCAGATGCTGGTGGTTCTGCGGTTGATGAAGATGTCTGTTAATCAGTTAGAGTGTCAGAGATTGAGCAGAGCAGATGCCGCAGAGCAAAGGGTGAGGGATGTGGCCGGATTTTAAACTTGGCACTCGGAGCTCCGTTCGGTTTTTGCCTCTGTTTGCACTCGGTGTCAACGACCCGCTCACAAAACCCCGGTTTCCTCTTTAATGATCCACATTCTCACGCAAACACAAGCTTCATGCGTCCTCATGTGCTCCGGTCGCTTCCACCGCCTGCATACAAATGTCCACTTCTGGCCACATGCTCACTGAGAACGGTTCACTTATCTCCCCTTAATGTCCACAGTTTGTAAAGTTTCCACTGTTATTCTCTCCCTCCAGGCCATCGAGCGCCACCTGATACGCAAATCCAACGGCGGCCTGACGTTCATCGGCGAGTGGAAGAACGGCCACCTGGAGAGGAAGATGGGCCACCTGGCCTGCTTCGCCGGCGGCATGTTCGCGTTGGGCGCCGACGGCTCGCCCGATGACAAGGCCGGACACTACTTGCAGCTCGGAGCCGAGATCGCCCACACCTGCCACGAGTCCTACGACAGGACGGGTGAGGAGGGCGGGAGGCGCCGCATACACAAACACCAGCACACAGCGGCGGACGACGCACCGATAGCAGCAGCCATTAACCTCATGCTTTTAAGATGAGCAGCAACAACAGCTCGTTCAGCACAAGCAATTCAACAAAACTTCTAAAGGCTGACTTTTCCTTCTCACAGAATCTGTTTAATCAAAGTTAAAGGTCGTAAAAAGCACGTTAACAGCTCGTTGCAGCTCGTTTCAGGTTTTCAGCTTCACTGTCGGCTACGAACGTCACCAGACAATGTCGCAGTTGGCGCCGATAATGCTGAAATTCTGCGATTCCCGATGCCAGCTCCAAAAAGAAACAAAACAACATGGATTTAAACAAACAAAATCGGAAGTCTTGCAATTTGTTTTGACGTTTCTACCATAAAATCTGCCGGAGCTTCAGGGTTCCAGAGATGGAAGATGGGTTTAGGCCAACTTCCCATTCAATTCAATGGGTTTTAATGCATTTTTTTATTTTTCATTTTTTTTAATTTTTGTAAAACCAGTTGGACAAATCGCCACCAAATGACGGAGCACACCATTCACCATCGAGCTGCACGTTGTCATGATGAAAATCTAGAGAATCTGTAATAAGAATAAACCCAGGCAGCAACAATAAACGAGCTTCGATGCTTGTACATTGGCACCTTTGAACATCTGCACTTGCAGACGCTGTTCTGGAGAAAACTCAATCTTCCGTAGGCTTTTTGTACTTTCGGTTCCATCAACAATGAGTTGCATTTCAGAATGTTGCTTTTTGACTTTGTACTGAATTGTGGCTGCTTCCTCAACGTCGACCCCACGTCCCCCATCACTGACTGGTTCATACCCAACAAGTCAAAGCAGTTTGGTTGGTCTTCAAAGTCATGCAGATTACATTTTTATGGCAGAAATACAACATTTTTAGGTCTGTGTATGTAAACAAAAAGTGGAATTGAAGCATCGTTAACTGATGGCATGAGTGGAGATTTCTCTGTGACATGCTTTGAAATAACTGTTTGAACCTGAAGATTATCATTTTCAACATTTTATTACAGAGAAATATCACATTTTGACCACAACATGAGCTTCCACATCAAACCAGACTGTAGTTTCTTTACTTTGTTTTAAAAGCCACAAACCCTCGACCCGCCCAGCTGACTACGAATCAGACGCTCGTTGGTCCGATTTCTCAGCTGGTTTTTCACATTTTCAGCGTAAGTTTATCATCCGTTCGTCGGAGGCCGACTGGGATCGAGTCGGCACGGAAACGCCGGACTGTGATCTTGCATCGCGATTGTATGCGTGTAGCCGGGAAACCGCGAGGTTAGTCTGAGAAAGAGGAGAGGTTGCCGTGGCAACAAATGAAGATGGAAGAAAAGGGGGTTAGGGAAAAAGGAACAGGAAAAGGGCGGGAGGAAGAGGAGGAAAAGAGGGAGAACTCGACAGCGGCGACGAGGCTGTGTAAAATCGTCCTGTTAGTTAATGAGCAGCCGTTCGCGGCGGATATCGAACGTGTGCGGCGCCATGTTTGTGTGTTTCTGTGTGTGTTTTAATCCTTTCAGAGACGCTGCTGTCACTGCTTCGTCAGCGTCTCGGCGATTTTCCACGCTCAGACTCGTAATGCATATCGCACTTAATTAGCAGAAAACACTGGCTGTGAAAAGATGAAAAGCCGGTGGAATCAATGGGGTTGGATGGTTTTTATTGGAGGCTCTAATTCATATGAGGCTTGACTTGTAATCACCGGCAGCCGAAGCATTAAGATAAACAGGGATGATGTTTGTTTTGTCTCCCCTCTTTTCAACCTTTGATCGTTCTTTCTTTCTTTAACCGCTTCCTCTCTCCAGTGCTGAAGCTCGGCCCGGAGGCGTTCAAGTTCGACTCGGGCCTGGAGGCGGTGGCCGTCCGGCAGAACGAGAAGTACTACATCCTGCGGCCGGAGGTCATCGAGACCTACTGGTACATGTGGAGGTTCACCCACGATCCCAAGTACCGGCAGTGGGGCTGGGAGGCGGCGCAGGTAAAACCGCTCACGCATGTAGAACCGCTGCACTAACACCAGCGAATAAACCCCATGTTCATTTTTTACACACCTCGGGACTTGGTGAGACATTTTTGGCTTTATTAAATGGAGGACGGCCATGAAAACGGGGTGAAGACGGATGGAAAAAGTTCACTGCATGAGTCACGAGCTCCTTCTGCTCTTGGAAATGAAAGAGCATCACAGAGGAGGGAGCGGAGTTACAAATAGCAATGCGAGGCACATTTTTATGGGAACTGCACGCTCAAGTGATGGAAAAAACCAACAGAGAATTAAGTCTACCTTCGCTTTTAGTGATCTGTGTCATATCCAAGTGCTGTGAAATTAAAATAGCAGCCGTAAAACACACTGAATTAAAGAAAATAGGAATAAAAAGTCATAACAGAAGATGGAGTCGAGCTCCACTTGAGTCAAAACAAACGAGATGATGTGTTTAAAGTCTGAGCAGTTCTTATGTAAAAAGGTTAAACGTGCCAGAGATTAAACGTCCACAAGCATCTGGTAGTTCAGTCTCAGTCCTTGTGTGAAGATGTAAACAGTTCTGTTAAAAAAGGTTGACCTGTTTAAAACTTTACAAACACTAAGATTAGGTGACTTACAAAAGTCTAATTGCACGGTAATTTTAAAGTCTTTGGGAGATAAATTGACAACGTTTTAACTGCATGAAGCTAGCTGTGACCACGTAGCTGAAAAGTCTGAAGGAGCTCTGTAGGGTCACGCCAAAGTTTTTCCAAAAGATGGAACAATCAAAAGTCAAGGAATGATCCCAAACATAACAATGTCACCGTTAGTTTCATTAGGATAAAGTTTAGATCCATCTGGTTCTCGTGTCTTTTAGGACGTCCCATAAATAGCAGCGTTGAATCTTTGCTTTATTATTCCTCTGGGCTGATAGGTTTGTAAATCATACATATAGAAAACAATTGGGCCCAAAATGGAGCCCTGAGGAACCCCCCCGAAAAATCAGCAAAATATTTACAAACAGAGAATCTCGTATCGGTCGGATCTGAATCAAACTATTCAACCTGATGTAAGAGATGATGATGAGAGATGATGTAGAGAAGATCAATAAAAACTCCTCAAAGAGCTGATTCATGGTGATCTTAAAAAAAAACGAATGCTCTCTATAAAACTTCCACTTGAGATTCTGCTGTTTGACAAAAATGTGCGTAAAACATAAGAGAAGAAAAACATGACTTGAAGAGTTTGTCTTGATGCAAAAACCAAACACTTCTGGTTTTCCTCGTCCAGGAAGTCGACACCACATCCCAACTGGACACGATCAAACACAATATCATTCTTAGTGCCGTATTGATTTTTATCATCTTACATGCTTTCACAGATTCTCTGAACAAACACATGTTGAACCTTTCTTTATTATAACAGCTCAACAATGTGCAAACATCTGTTGACCAAAAGCCAATAATCTGTTTCTTCCACATGAAGCTTTTTTCCCCCTTTTCTTTAGATTAGTAGAGTTAGACAACAGAGATTAAAAAAAGAAAAAGTTTGATATTAGGTTTAACAGTGAGCTCAGAGTTCTAAATTCACTTCTTTACTAAATGATGCACGCTCACAGTGATTACTAAATGAAAGATCTGCACCAATAAAGTCCAAAAACTTCAAACCAATGAGAACGTTCTGCGTTTTGTGGCCGATTGAAATTAGAAATCTGATCAAATCCTGTCACAGTTGGAGTGTCAGAAGGCAGCGAAGGCAGGTCCACGGTTCTGTCTTAGATAAAGATCCAAGTTCTGCCATCGCTGTGTGGGATTTATCTCTTAAAGCATCTAAACGGCTTGTTCTTGTGTTTTAACGCGGCGTCAGAATGAGTTTTATTATGACGATCGATTAGTCTTTCCGCTCAAAGCGTGTCACCGGCGAAGTAAAGATTTTAAGATTCGTTTGCACCGAGCGTCAAACGGCAGAATGAAAGGACTTGAAGCAGTTTTGTTGTGAAGCTCGATTTACAGAAAACTACGTATACAGTCTGTGTGTGGTCATAATAATAATCCACCTGTGACGGGTTGATTTCTCAAAAAAAAAGCCACTTTCTTCTACGTGTACTTTCTAGCGTCTGACGGATGTTTTCAGGTGTTATTAGTCCCTCTTTTGTGCTTTAATATGAAAAGCTGTATGGAAATAGAACAGAAGCCTCCTCTATCCCTTTCACTCTGCTGCTCTTCTGACAGAGGATTAAAGTGTCTCCTCTGTATAAATCTCCTTCCAGATTTTTTATTTTTTTCTCTCCACACTATAGTTTTCTCTCTTTTTTTTTTTCCCTGCCAGTCTTCTTTAAAAAAAAAAAAAAAAAAAACTACGACTCTTTGTTTTTCCTGAGTGGGAGTGAGCGCTCATGAGCCAAGTAAATATATTGGCAGGTGTGTTTATGGAGTGTGATTGTGCTGACGGTGAGTGACACTAAAGAGAGCTGCAGCTGAAGGCTTCGTCCTGCATTATTTAATCAACTGTGCACGCGCATGCTAATAAATCTGACACATCCTATGCGGCTCTTATTTAACGTCGCTGCATTTCTGTCATAAAGTTTAAAAAAAACAACTTTTAATCATTTAATCAATTAAAACAACCTCGTGTTCAGATGGCTGTCGGTATTGTTCTGTTGTTGTTTGGGTGAGAAAAGAAAGTGATAATTATTGATTGCAGTTTTTTTTTTTAAACATTTTTTAACAGTAGTTTTTCATAATCAGGTGTTTGTTTTTTGTTAGAAGGTGTTTTTAATTATGTCTTAACAGATGAAATAGGCGTCACGTTCATTTCTTGCTTCTAATTGTAGTTTTTTCACACACTTTGTTCGTCTCAGGTATTTTCTAAACGCGACACATTTGCAGAAGCGGTGCACGAAGCCAGAGCTGCATATGGCTTTCCAGTAATTGATAATCCTGAAACCACAGATATGTTCAGGTTTTAAACTGTATATTTTAACCTGAATAGTTTGTTTTTGTGTTGTTCTTGTGGGAAATCTGTATGTTTGTTCAGGAAAAGAAAAACGTTAGTATTTTTAGTTTTAGCTGCAAGGATTTTCCGTCCTCACTCGTGATGTGATGCATTGTTGGAGGCCAGCGAGATCCACATTGTGCTTGTTTTGTTCCTCTCAAATTCGTTTAATGTAATTAACACATTCTTCCTCACTGTGGGCTCGTTTTTGATTTGAAGTCCTGCACCTCTATGGAAGCGGCACCACCGTGACGAGAAGAACGTTCAATTTAAAGCTGAAAAACAAAAGTAGAAATGGAAAAAAAAATGTAATATAATGTCCAACGTTTTTCAAATTTGTTACCAATGTTGGACAAAATGGTGACTCGACATCCAACGGACATTTCTATGGACATTTTTACAACTTGTTCATTTTGTAATTTTCTGTTCAGTTTTCACTCGAAAAAATTAAGATTTGTCACCGTACTGAATCTAATTAGCTCACCTGAATGCTGTTTTTAAGCCATTTATTTATTTGTTCAGTCATTTTATGTTGGCGGGCTGCATGGTGGCTCGGTGGTTAGCGCCGTCGCCTCGCAGCTAGAAGGTCACCGGTTCATGTCCCGGTGAGGACACCCGGGATCTTTCTGCGTGGAGTCTCCATGTTCTCCCCGTGCAGCGTGGGTTCTCTCCGGGTTCTCCGGCTTCCTCCCACAGTCCAGAAACATGCTGAGGTTAATTGGTGATTATAAATTGTCCGTAGGTGTGAATGTGAGTGTGCTTGGTTGTCTGTCTCTAAGTGTAGTCCTGTGATAGACTGGTTACCTGTCCAGGTGAACCTGCCTTCACCCTGAGTCAGCTGGGATAGAGGATTAAGGTGTAGAGATGATGGATGGATTTCATGTTTGCGCTCGTTTTTTATTCGTTTTGTTTTGTTTGTTTTGTCTCCTGAATACTGTAAATTTCACGATTTTGAGGTTGGATTTGGTGAACTGTTCCTCACTCATGATCAGTTCACAGATAAATCCAACGTCAGTCATCGATTTGTTCCATTTTTATAGTTTGCAGCTGTGATAGATGCAATCCAAACCAGCAGAGTGGCTCCTTTTGACCAAATCTCTGCAAATTTTTGGTGAATTCTTAATCGAGACACGAAGAATGAAGCGATTTTGATGAAATATCACAGTTTTGATGTTAGATTTGGTTAATTTGTGGAAAATGCGACGAGTCTTACGGGTTGATTTGTTGAAGATAACGTGCCTCTAAAGCTCGTCACTGGGTTTGGGGAGTCAGAGGGTTAATTAATGTTAACTTTTTAAGTTTCCCACCCAGAACCCGAGGCTGTCTCTCTCTTCCTCCTGTCGGCCTCTTTACCTCAACCACCAAACGTTTTTCCACAAACACCTCCGGTCTTTTTTCCGAATGCGGCCTCGAAGCTCCGCCGGCCGGTATCAATGGCTGCAGCGGCCGGAGGAAGCCTGACGAACGGACGGGTTTTGTGCAGCAGATGGATGCAGCTGCGCTACAGAGGCGGCGTGTTAAAGTGTGCGCCTACTGTACATGGTGGCTTTTTGTTTGTGTGTGCAGCCTGCGTGAAGGTGAAGCCCAGCTGCCGTAATGTGAAGTGTGTCCTCAGTCGGCTGCTGCAGCCTCACCGCTCCTCCTCCTCCTCCACCTACAGTTAGACTTTTTATCAGATAATTTATTTAGCACAGATGGCCCTGAGACGTGTGCGTGTTTCAAATGCACGAGTACAGCTTCTCCAGACTGGGTTTCAGCGCGGCCAGAGCTCTCAGGTTTCCACGCTGTTGAGCGTTTGTTGCTGATGCGACTCGTGTTTGAATGCGTCTTTTAAAAGACATAATGGAGGAAACGCTCGGCTGCTGCAGCGTGGGCGGAGAAGGACAGTCGCACGTCGTGGGCGCAGCGGCCCGTGAATAACGGGAATTATGGTCCGAAGTCCTGGCGACAGAAATCTGCTGACACCAGAGCGGTCAGTCGAGGACGAGACGGAGGGAGGAGTGTTTGCCTGCGCGTGACAAGGGCGCAGATAGCGCTCTCCATTACGTGTGTTGATAGTCGATAAGAGCATCGGCGTCGAGAATTTTCTATGAATCTCACCGTAGCAGGTAGCGGTGGACCGTCGGCGTCGCCAGATGGACGGCTGCTGCATTTTTAAAGAGGTTAAGTGTGTTTCTGTGCCCAGAGGTGTCGAATGATTCAGACAGCCAACGTCAAAGATACGCAGAGCCTCACAACAGACGTGTGATGTAGCACACACGGACAGGTTGTGTGTGATAACGACGCCTGATTGGCTGCAACATATGCCACACCTGCCACTACATGTGATCTCATGTGCACGTACGCTACGTCAACACCTGCTCCTGCACCGAGCTGCCCTGAATTTGCACTTCCTTCATCCTGCCTCCTGCCCTCACTGATTGGACGATACCCCGACGCGGTGCTCCAATCAGACTGCGCTGCTGGATTGTGTGTTTTCTGGTACTCGGGTAGATCATGGCTGTTCCAGAAAGACATTTTGAGTATCGCTGTGCTGTTGCATGTATGAGTTTGGTAACCTGGTTCTGTTCAGAAACTCTGATTTAAATCAGCAGTAAGAAGAGCCTCCCTCTAACTGACTCTTTCCTCTCTGAGCCACTCAGAGTCTCAGCTGATGGAAAATGTTTCACCTGTTGATCTGTACGTTACTAAAGCCTCAGAATGAAGCCGTGGAGTTACAGTGTTTAGTTTTAGTTGAGTCCACTAACACAAAGAAAGTCAAACTTGCTCCGTAGAACGACCCTCAGATGTCGGGGGGCCACCTTTTGTTGTCATGTTTGTTTGATAAGCACAGCTGAGTGAGCGCAGGTTTAATTTCATTTGCTGTTAAGATAGAACATGTAAACGGGTTTGAACGCTTCTATTTAGAAGTTTTCTTTTTGTTTATCTTGAATTTTGGGTTGTCCCGATTGCTACGAGTCATTTAATATTTAGCATCTGTCCCAATCTGGTGCCATTTTCCTCGATGGTAAGCTCTTCAAGTCTTGTATATTATCTACAGTACCTGGTTGCACCACCAGATGGAGCCACATTCTCTTTAATACTGTAGTGAGCAGAGGAGGTTAGCAGTTGTGTTTTGTGGAGGTTCTTTGGCTTTGTGTCCTGTGCCTTTGATTTTTTTTACTCATCCGTCTGGTTGTGTACAGTTCCTTCCCCCCCAGAGAGCCGGGTCAGTACAACACCTTACAGTTCAAAAGGTATCCGGCCCTGTGCATCGGTACGCTTTGTATGTTGTAGTTGGTGCGCTGGAGCAAGACAACTTTAATTTGTTTTCACCACAGGACACCATGTTTTCATTCGGACGTCTTAAAAACCGCCACATATTCATGTCTTTGCTTCTGGACTCGTTGTGTTTCCCTCTTTGAAATCTTTATAGCGTAACTTGTGGACGACACGAGGAAAATTCAGAGCATTTCTAAATATGTTCCTCTCCGGTCACTGATTAAACCCCTTAAAACCTTATCGCTTTATATCGAAGTTACGCTGTAAAACTACTCTACGCTTCACAGTGGCAACTTGTTTTATTGGAATAATTCAGTCATACGTGACGGAAACAGATTCTGAAACAGATGGAAAGTTTCCCGGATTGGTTCTTCAGGTTTGTTCTGTAGGAAACCCCAGAAGTCTGAATTTGCCAGAGCACCGACTGCTTCTGTAGCTCATGAAATATCTTCTAGCGTGTAAAAAAAAACATGTTAAAAAGGTAATAAAAGTCGATTTTTACCTTCAAGAACCGGTTAACTTTGACGTTTTGTTGTTCCTCATCCGGTTCTGTTCGTGTGAGTCACGGCACACGAGGCATCGGACCGTTTAACGCTCCGGGTTCTGCTGTTATCTGACTGGGCCGTCCTCCACGCTTTCGCTCCCGGTAACACGCTGACATCACATCTTTCATGCTCAGAGAATCGGCGATAAAACCCTCGAAAGAGAAGAGACGGAGGGGGATTTACATCACAATCCGAGCCACCTACGAGCGCGTTTTTAATTTTGTCCTGAAAAAGGCCGCGTGCCCGAAAGGAAACCGCCGACGAACGAGATCGAAACACGTCGAAAACATCTCATTTTCCCAATCAGTGGAAGCTGAACTTTTATTTCACCGTTGCACTCCAGCTACCGCACAAGCGGCGTAACGGGGAAACTAATGAGTGTGCATCCTCATTACGCCGCTGCTTTGTGTCGAGGAAGAACCAAGAAAAAAAAAACAACAATATTTAGAGGATGAGATGTAAATGTGGAGGCAGGAGCGTTTGTGGTAATCTTTTTTTCTTCGTATTTTCTACAGCCGCTGCCTCCCGTACGTCTCCCCAGGACTCGCTCTAATCTGTCACAAGCAACGAAATTAATTATAGCATGCTTTTATAAGCTTATTAAAACTGTGCTCTCCTCCCTCCCCCACCTTTTTCTCTTTGCCCTTTTCCGTTGGCTTCTCTTGCATTTGATCCTTCTCCTACCCTCTTCTGTTGTTGTTTCCATCTATTCCCGTCACACCGCTTGCTCCCTTCGTTTGTTTGTTTTCTCGACTCCTAACTTCACTCCCAACGTCCGTCCTTTCTCCTGTTCTGACGTCCTTTCTTGTTTTGTTCCTCCTCCAGGCCATCGATAAGTACTGCAGGGTGAGCGGCGGTTTCTCGGGGGTGAAGGACGTCTACTCGTCCAACCCGACCTACGACGACGTGCAGCAGAGCTTCTTCCTGGCCGAGACACTCAAGTAAGCTAATGTGTTGATTAATTGGCGCGATCTGTGAATCATCTGTAATTAATTAATCACTTTTGTGATTAACGCTGTGATTTGGTGGGCGGGTGGGTGGTGGGCCCGCTGATTGAAGGGACTCGTCAGCGAAAAAGTGATTGCAATAATCACTTGTTCGTGCTTTACCTCTTTACTTCTAAAACGAAAAGTGTTTTCAAAGGTAAACGTTGAGCTTGTCTGCTGGAGTTTTGAAGCTGATATTCTTGAGATATATGTTAGATTTATGTTAAAAAGCATCGTCACCTTTCTAGCAATCCATCTCACAAACTAGTTAGTAAATTACTATCAAGACAAAGTTTAACTCGGCACCACTGTCTGCTCTGCTACATGTGCTGTCGATACCAAGCTTAATGGAGTAAGGAATACAGGTATCGATGATTCGGCCGATATTCTTTAGATATGTGTTAGATTTATGAAAAAAAACATTGTTTATTACCTTTCTAGCAATGTAGCTCACAGACTAGCTAGCAACTTAGCATGAAGACAAAGCTTGACTCCGCACCACTGTCTGCTCTGCTACATGTGCTGTAGATACCAAGTTTAGTGGATAAGGATGCTGGTATCGATATTTCTGCTAATATTCTTTAGATAGGTTAGACTTATGTTATTTACCAGCAAAGTATTTTGCACACTAGTTAGCAGCTAACTCTAAAGACAAAGCCTGACTCCGCACCACTGTCTGCTCTGCTACATGTGCTGCAGACAGTACTAAGGGTGTAGAACCCATGGAGTCAGAGCTGCTCTTCTTCACAAACTGTGATCGTAAGAATTAAGGAAACTAATATCTTTTGTATTCTGTTCCATAAAAGTAAAGATACGCCGATACCGACATATCTGTGGCAGGCTGATGTCTGCCAATAATATAGAACAAACCAATATATCGATCAGGCTCTAATTTTAACTATAAAGCAGCAATAAAGAGAAGTTATAATATCTGAAGTCGTCCTTCTGTATTCAGCGAGAATCCTTCAAACTTAGTCCCTGGAAAGTGTTTCCTTCCCTCGGTGCGCTGAAGAAAAGTTTGCAGTGGTGTGTTGAGCTAATGTGTTCTTGCGGCGTTCTTCAGAAGGTAATAACAGGTTAACGCGCCGCCATCTGTTGTTATTTCCTTCTATTAGAGCCCTTTTGCTTTGAGCACAGTGGGACAGCATCAAGCTTTGTTCGCAGCTACGCAATGTTCCAAAGTCTGATTAATGCGAAGGGCAGCTCCGGTGTCTCTGTGGTACATCATCACCACTGATGGATGAAGGAAGAGGAGGCTCTGACTGCAGCCTGTGACCCAGAAGGGGAAGTGAAGGCTAACGTGGCTCTCTGGTTCCCTCTGCTGGCGGCTCTGTGGCTGTCCTCCTGGTGTTGGACTGTTTACATGCAGCCTGATGGAGCTCGGTGGTTACTGTCAGTCACAGCCCGACGGGTCAAACATAATCATAAAACAGAGGTTTTATTGGCCGCCCTGTCACCTCCTGTATTAGCATGAAGCTACTTATCAGCCCTCCGTTTTCAGCTTTAATGTGTCGGAAATTAACACCCACAAAGCATCAAATGCCAGTAAAATTTGTCTTTGGTGTACGAGTCGTTAAAGGTCAGCCGCCGCGCTGGCTGGTAGCTCTGAGACGATGACATTTCACAGCCTCGGCCTTGTGCAGCCTTTGGTGTCTGTCTGGTGTCGGGCTTTGTCCCTGCTGGCCGCGAGCCAATCGCCTCGCGGCAACGCAGCAGCTCGGCGTCAAACCGGCTGCTGATTGGCTGCAGCATCCCAACGTCCAGTGAGAGCTGCAAACCAAGGGAGCAAGTTTTAAATCTGGTTATTTACATTCTTGTGCTCTGACGTCTGTGCACAAAAATCGACCAAACACATGCATGTAAATGTTTAAGGAAGAGAATTTAATTACATTTCCTCCACAGTGATCTCTATATATTCATATCTTCATACATACATGAGCACATGTTCTGCACAAAGCAGAAGAAGTTGCAGAAGTCGTGAAAACACCCGTGAGTCACGTCTGACTGTTGTTCAGTCAACTTCTGGGGAACTTATTTGTTAACAGGAACAATGAAAGTAACAACAACAACCTGATCTTCCATCATGTACTAAAGTAAGAAGAGGACGAGGCACCAGCGAGTCCGGCTGTTAGTGCAACAGACTAAAACAGTGTCGACACAAAAACATCTTTTAAAAAAGGGTCTTTTTTTTTTATAGATTTAAAAACATGGCTTTAGCTTCTTCATGAAAAACAACAACTAAAACCTACATCAGCGACGGCCTTTATGATGAGATGCAAATGAAATCCCGAGTGCATCACAAATAACAAAGCCACCTGGCCCAGGTTGCCGTAGCAACGCACAAACACGGCACACGGCGTGCAGGTAACCGAGGACTCCCGCATCCATAAACCGTGGGTTTGAAAAGACGGCACAGAGCCGCCTTCCTGCAGCGAGCTGGGCGCATGGAAATCAAGCTGCACAACAAACACTGTTCATCACCTGGAAGAAGTTTTGTGGTGAAAATTTCCAACGAATGTTCATTTGTTCTGCACTGTGCATGCAAATGACCCCACATGTGACTGAAACGAGCTGCTTTAACCCCTGAACCCGGAGCAGAGTCACGTTTTCACTCACTGTGGGTTCATTCTGCACGGCAGCAAACAGAGAGTTCAAAGATGACAGTAAATCATTAAAAAAAAAAAAACAAGTAGATTTTTTAATTTATTTTTGAGTTACAAAAACATTTCAAACCAGGAATCAACATGTGCAACAATTTTCCATTTTTTTTGTTTTTTACTAATAATTAAAATCAAATAATGACTCAAATGTTTTCATCTCCTTCCATTAAAGAAAACACAAAAGTCACTCAAATAACTAGAAACTGAAAAAAGTAATAATAAATAAAAATTTGCTAAATTATAATTTAGTGAAATAAGACGCTGGTTTTGAATTGTGGTCGAAAAGAAAACAAGAAAAAAAACCTGTCCCAGACAAATGAGAGCCCTCTGCTGATGAGCAGTGGACCAGAACACCTGTCAACAGGTGCAGAAGTCTGACTGAGAGTTACAGGAAACACCTGATGATGGCAGTGATTGGCTCAAAGGGTTGTTCAACTAAATATTAGTTTACTGGTCCCATCATGCTGGTTTTACTTTTGTCAATTTCAACTTACTCCAGTGATTGTCTTCCTTCTTTAATGGGAGGGTGAAGAAATATGAGGACGACTGAACCCACTATAGATATTTAACTACCTACATTTTTCAGTGTTTGCCTTTAGCTCTAGTAAAAGTATTTCACTGTGCTGAATGTATCGTCCAACACTTTTTAAACAGGCTGCGTTCATCGCATCGACCAATATGTTTTATTTGACTCCCCGTCCTGCTCGTTTGCTTCGTCTCCTGCAGTTCAGCCCAATAATCCCTGATTTTATGTCAGAACGCTTTTTGTGTTTTTGCAGATTCTGTTGAGCGCGAGCGGTTTATCGTTGGGGGAATTCTAACGATCACCATTTTAAGCTGAGAGTCCGTTCATGTCTGCGATGAACTCTCACACGAGGAGCGTCGGGAAGCCGATGAACCGACGACGGTTTCTGCTTCTTGCTGTGTTGAACGCAGGAAACCTGATGGTTTATTAAACGTCAGCCGCTGGCGTCTGAAATAGAAATGTTAAAAATGAGGAAGGTCAGACGTAACTTTGCTTTTCTTCCTCCTCACCCTCCCTCTCCTCCTCACACCCTCTCCTCCCCCGTCCACCACCCTCAGGTATCTGTACCTGCTGTTCTCCAGCGACGACCTGATGCCGCTGGAGAGCTGGGTCTTCAACACCGAGGCTCACCCGCTGCCGGTGCTCCACCTGGGCAACATCACCCTGCCGGGCAGCGAGCCGGCTCAGCGGTAGACGGACCGGACCTCCCGACTCGGCCGCGGCACTGAGGGGGGGGCGTCCACCCGCCTGCCTGCCCCCCCCACAAAAAAATAAACAAACAACAAAAACAAAAACAGAACACACCCACCAACAACACCGGACACACTTACATTCAGACTCTCAGCTGCTTTTGAAGGGCAGAGAAACGCTCCGGCACCGATCGAGTGAGAGGACTCGCCAGCCGACTCTCTTCTTCTATGTTTTACTCCTTGTGTCTTCTCTGCTGAAATCAGGAGGACGGTGGGTGTGCCGCCTCACGTCTGGCTTGAATCGACTCTTTCCTCTGACGGACGGACGGACGGACGGACGGACGGAGCTCCAAACCAGAGGCTCGATTAGGGTTTTTTTTGTTATTATTTTTAGTCTTTATTTGACCAAACTTTGAGCGGACTCGAGCGCCGAGATGGGATTTTGTGAAGGATTAACGCAGTTCGACACTGTGCCGACCGAGTTTTGTTTTTCCAGGCAGACAGACAGACGCGAGGACTTTACAGGGTCTGTTGATGAGACGTGGTATTTTTTTTTTTTCGTCGTTGTTGTTTTGGACGAATCGTTAACGGGGGGACACAGGGTCGAATCAAAGCCCTTCGCTTCTTCTCCCCGACCCGAGCCCAGTTTAATCGGATGAACTTTGTCCCGGAACTTTTAGCGGATGGTCGCGAGTTCGGGAGCAGACCTCACCTCCTCTAAATCCTCAGTTTTCAGACGAGCGGACCATCGTAAGCGGATCAGCAGCGACCCCAGCAGGCCTCCAACACTCCCCAGACGACTTCTCCATTCTGCTGCTACTCCACTGGATGCTGCTTTTTTTTAAGCTCCACAATCGTCTCCTGTCCTCTTATTTCCCGCCTTTTTTTTCCCGCCTTTTTTTTCCCCCCTCCATAAATCGCTTCAGATTATTTTCAGATTGCGAGGCGACGTGTGGAAGTTTGTGTTTGTGTGGCGGTTAAAAAAAAAAAAGCTGTAGATGATTTGTTTGTGCACTTTGAAAGACTATGAAGACGAGGACAGCGGAGGTGTAGCACTGAATAAACGAAGGCCTTCTCATGTCCCACTGCTGAGCTCCACATCATCAGGTGCCACCAACATTTCTCTTTCTTCCCGCTTTGTTTTCTACTTTCACCATCTACTCTTTTTTTTTTTTTCCAAGCTTCTGTCGTCTACTTTAACCTCTACCTCCGTGAAAACTCCCAAAACAACCTGGAGGCCTTTAGTCTCGCAGTTCCTACAAGACTCTGAAATAATGTAGAAGTTTGGTTTGAGAAAATTTAGTCTTAAAATCATGTTTTCAGCTTCAGTTATACGCTCCGGTCACCTGATAGATTTACTGTATGCAGCTGCAGACGTGATTCGTCTCATCGTCCGGCTTTAAAATATCGACGCAAAATCACCAAACAGAGCAAATAATAATTGTTTTTTTTAATACATTTTGAAATGCACACGCTCTGCTGAGACTTTGTAAATTCTCTTTTGGAGGTCACATTAATTAACCCGCTTTGTATCCTGCAACATATCAAGATTTTGTTGTTTTATAGCTTAAAAAAAAAACTTTAAAAAAAACAAACTGAAACCGTTCCTTTTGGTGAATTCAGACATTTGACGTGCTTCGACTGATTTATCGAAAAGTCACGAAATATTGGAAGCAGGAAAGAGACAAAAACTCGAGCACGGTCATAAAATATCATATAAAAACCAGATTTGGTTCCAGTTTTAGATGCTATAAAGAAGCTAAAAGCCTAATTTCGATAGTCCGGCGTCGACTTTAACCGTCTCCTCTCAGCTGAATGAACCATATCCGAGGCAGGTCGAGATGCTGACCGAAGGAAAATCATCTTTAGGTGTCCGATTGTTATGAAATAACGTCAACCTTTGATTAATCCACTGTTCAAAATTAACAAAAAAACAGTTTTTTTGTTATAAAATCCGTTACACTTTGCTGTTCCTGTGATTCTGGTGTCTGTTGTTCATATGAGCCAAATGTTTTCCATTTTATTTTAATGTTTTCCAGCCAGTCTAAGAGGACATCTACGAACTCGGTCGCAGTTTTTACACCACATTAGCCCATTTCTAAAAGTACAGACGACGAGCGAGAGAGACGTTTAAAGTGTCGTTGATGTGAAATTAAACCTCTCGTGTCCAGATTCTTCATATCAACCGTCTGCTTGAGGTGAGGACAGAAACCGGAGCAGAGTTCGACGGCGACATCTGGTTTTTAATGCAGGCGGGAAGCTGGAAAGTAGCACAAATGAAGTTTGTTTCTGACGTCTTGTCGCCTTATTGTCCAACGCTTTGTGTTTTGTGAGGCATCACTGTGATGTAAATTCCTTTATGTTGTTTCTGTTTGCACACACGAAACAGGCAGACGGTCTGAAAGCAGAACCGACTCCTACGAGGACGAGAAAGCCGCTAACGTTTAGTTTACCGCCACGTCAATCAAAAAATACAACGATGCTTCGTTCTGATTTCTTTATTCAAAATTCACGCTTATGTCCAAAACTAAATGTGCCGACGTGATGAAGTTCTGCTAACCGGCTGATTTAACATTTAATCTGGAGCTGAAAGTTCATCGTTTTCTCCTGACCGTATTGAACACTGTGACTAATCAGGATTGGTTGTGATGCAACAGGAAGAGCTCATCAGCTGGAGTTTGCGGAGGACGAGAGCTTCTGTAATTAGAGATTTGTCGTCGTCTCCAGACGTACTCGTGGACCATCGACGACGTCTGGATGACCAGAAGGTTCCCATCGCGTGTTGACTTTGTTTTCAGCTCGGTTGCAGCGTCCTTTAACTTCCACTTGTTGTATTTTTGGACATAATATCAGAATAAAAATATCTGTAGTTATGTTCGGACGAAGCAGAAATCCACTTTAAGATATCTACAGCAGCTTTACGACCAGTTCCAGTTTATCCAGAAACAACGATGAGCTGAAGTTCCGACTCGTCAGACATGAAGTTAGAACTCGTCGTTGGTCCTGGAAGAAAGATGACGGATATTTAAAATGTCCTCTTTGACTAGAACTATCTGGAACACATATCCAGTCGAGCTATTAAACGCTAACGCAGCTTTCCAAACACAACAGATTTCAACTGATCAACGTCGACAGTTGCTCTGTAGCTGCTCGTGTTTTGACTCGAAGCGTCGACGGTTGATTGGAAACGGGCTTAACTTTTTGACATTTCCTTCACTTAGTTGGGTTTTTCACAGCTTTGACCAGGAGTCGGGTCGAGCTCGCGTTAAATCGGCTGCGATCCCATCAACACATTTAATTTCCTCCCCCTCATCCGTCCACAATCATTTCACCTGAACTCCGGTCCGCTGATGCAGTACGGTCCCGGCTTGGCCCCTCCCCCAGTCTCTGACATCACACCGACATCATCACCTCCACATAAGGAGGAAACCTGGGCGGCCGTCGGGTCGCTGGGAGTGACGTTGATTTTGAAAACTGAGTGTTCTGTATTTGTATTTTTACTGAACTAAAATAAAAAAAACAGAAAAGAAAACAAATAAAGTTAAACTATCTGTAAATATGTTTAAAACTGAGACACAAATTCAATAAAGATGTTATGAAAAGTGATCAGAAAACGAGAGCAGATTCTTTGTTTGAACTTCGTGTGATGTTGAATCTGGTTTGTTTTTATTTCAGCTTTTATTGTCACTTGTTATACACGATTTTAACTCTTAATTTAATCAACACGGGGCAATTAAATTAAAGATAGCACCCTGTGTAGTTGTAATGAGGGTGGAAATTAGCTATAGAGACCAAAACTGTTTTTATTCAAGGCTGTAAACGTGTTTATTTCTGCTGTAAAGTCTGATATTTTAACATGGAGGTCTATGAGGATTGAGAGTCTGCCTCAAGTGGCCATTTGGGGAACTGCAGTTTTTGCCGCTTTCGGTTGAAATACCAGCAATATTCATAAAATTCTGTTTACTTCCAATTCTGTTTACTTCCAGCTGTACCTGATGGTAGATGCATACCTGGTGAAGTTAGCATCACGGTGTTAGCATGCAAGCATTAGCATTTAGCTCAAAACATTGCTGTTCCATATGTGACCCCACAGAGCTGATAGTGTGGCAGCAGAACACTGACTGGCCGACAACGGCTTCTCATTTTAGTCTAGATGAGGTCAATTTATTGACGAAGTTTAGAAATAGGCCTGATTGAATGGAGCCAATAAGAACCAGATCAGGACAGCAAACCTCCATTAAACACGAGGAATATGTGAATATCTCCAGATTAGTTTAGATTTAACGTCAGCTTTGTTCACATGTGTTTGACAGAATAAATGTGTCCGACCGGCGCGGCGGCTCACATGCTAATAAGCGTCTTTCCTTTGTGGTGGTTTTGGTTATTCTCGGACTGTTTCTTCTCAGAGCTAATGCCTTTTTAATGCCCCGTTCGCCGCCATCGCACTTCTCTGGCTTCGTCTCAACACGCAGCGAACACAAGAAGTCATCTGTTCTCGCTGTGCTTCAGCTGAGGTTTTTATTTAGCAAATGGCTGTTATTCTAACGAAGCTATCGCAGCGAGTATCAGCTCAAACGCGCTCGGTGTTGCTGAGCTCGGAGTCGTTTTCCACATGAAGTAAATCAGCCAGCGTGAGGTCAGCTCTTCCCAACACAGTGGTGCCCTTTCCTTCCTTTTCTCTTTGTTGTTGGAAGGACTCGGGATGGAGAACAGATCGTGTTGTTCTGTTGTTGTGGAGCAACTTTTAACAGAAGATCATCAAGTAAAGGTTTAGTCGGATGCTGTCATCGTTTTGGGGGAAATTTGGCGGCAGAAAGGCGGCAAATTAAAGGAAAAAATAACAAAGTCAATATAAAGAAATGTCCATGAAATCCATGCAGGGGAGTCCAGATGGAAACAACTGTTTGAACAACAATGTGATGATTTCTGGGAGTGTGCGTCCATCACTGGGTTCATATTTGTGTTTTTGAGTGAGATAACTAAACAGCTGTTGCACCGATTGCTCTAAAATTTGGTGCAACTGTTGTTTATTGAGTAGCGATGATGTGACGATGATGAAGAAATTCTCCACTGATGTTGGTTTTTTTTAAATTTATTGGAACAAGTACAACATGTCAGACGTCTGTGAGAGGAATTAAAAAAATCCCCCCCAGACCAACCTTAACCCCTGGCTTATATCGGGGAGGTGTTTACATGAGCGATGGACGTATGTGTTCGGTCCTACTGGGAGTCACATGCTCTGGATAATGTGACAGATTTTATCCTGAATGCTTTATTTATATATCTGTAAGGCCCGTAGTTCCAGGATCCAGACATGACCTTTCTGACCTGGGGACTCCAATCATAAACGATGATGATGCCACACAACCATTCGTTCCCTTCAGGGTCCCATCGGTGACCATCATCAGGTCCAACACCTGCGTTCAAAACTGAAAACCTGCTGAACCGATGATCTGACGCCGTCGGTTCACTCCGGCAGCCCAAAGAGCAGAAGCAGGTTCTTTATTATCTCCCAACTCGCTGTAAAAAGCTTGTGATTAAATGAAAAGTCCGATTGTTTGAGAAGCTTCGGAGGAACAGTTTAAACTGAAAGCTGTAGTTGGAAACGGAAAAAAGAAAAGAAAACGCCGTGAGCTGTCTTTTTGTCTTGTTGTTTCCTCTTTTGCTTTCTGAAGCAGGACTGCCTGGTAATTAATATCAAACCACCGATGACGCCGGTTTCGGACAAACACTGGCATCAGTAAAAACCTAATCTGGTTTGTGAGTCGGCAGGAAATTCAGCCATAAACGGCAGATATTTTATGGACATTTACACATTACATCATCACAATAAAACCTCCCGCCTCGGCCATGAAGCAGAAAATTACCACAACCAGGTTTCACAATGAATTAAACGACTGCAGCACTTGTTTTGGGTACAAACTACCATCATAAGCTCCAATGAATCCACTAATGTCCTCCTCTGTCCCTCCGTCAGACCAAACATGGCAGCGCCGCCGTCGGGTTTTATCGTCTCGCCGTTTGTTTGGCTGCTGAAGCTGCAGAGCGACGCCAGAATCTCCTCATAATAACGCTAAATGTTCGCTACGAGTGTTTGTCCCCAACGTGGTATTTCATATTCACCAGAAACATGAGCTGACGGTTGGTGTTTTTCCTTCCTCAGTAACAAAACTGAAACCAAAGTGACGTCCGTGTCGTGGTTTTATCCACCAGCACCTGAACGTCTTTGGTTTACTGTGAATCCTGTTAAAGCTCAGCGGCAGTTTTGGTTCGTTTGAAGTTTTGTTCTTGGACAGTAAAATACAACCAGGTTCGTTCTTAGGGTGGAAAATGTAAGACGTAATTCTGATTTTGGCTCCAATTATAAGAAATGAATGTTCATGATCAAGTCTGAGTCATTCCTGGAGTCTGAACTCTTCAGCAGGAACCAGCTGATTTGTGCGACATGATTAAGTTTAAATATTTCTGAATATTTCACACAAGGACCTGAATATATTTAGCCTCGATGGAAACACAACCGCTGGACGGAGTCTGAAGGTCGCTTTTCTTTCCGATGCGTGTCCAGAAATGTTTCCTGGCTCGCGGTGTGTTCGTGTCGGTGTGAAGGTCAACAGGTGTTTCCTGCTGCGAACTGCAAAGCTGTGACCCGGGCAGAGCCGATAACGGGGACGGGTCCCGTCCATCTGGCAGAACACTGATCGATGCTGCGTGTCAGGACTACTGGAGAGTTTGGAACCTGCTGCCCAGAATTATTCAAAATTTATTGTTTGGATTTATGGTCAACTTTTGTTTGACCAGCAACAAGATAGCAACTGACAAAAGAATATTTTTATGTTTGTTGTTTTGTTGTTGTTGTTGTTTTTGCATTTTTACAGAAAAATGCCATGTTCAGAATTAATCACATCACTTTGAATTATACATATAATATGAATTTGTCACCAATTTTGATTTATGTCTTTTTTTTCTTTTTTTTAAAACAACAAATTAACAAGCTATAAAAAGACGGTTTTATTTATTTATTTGCATTTTTAATGTTCGAAATTATTCAGATCACTTCATTGACACCAGTTTTAATTTATAGGGTTTTTTTGTTTGTTTGGTTGGTTTTTTTTGTTTTGTTTTTTGGACCAATACCAAGTTAACAAATTTCTTTATTTTATTTGGGATTTTTATTTTTTTAATTTTGTTTTTGCATTTTTACTGAAAATGCCATATTCAAAATTATTCATATCACTTTAAATCTAATTTAATTTGCCACCAATTTTTAATGATTTTTTTAATTTTTATTTTGAAGAAACAACAAATTAACAAGTTACAAAACACTATTTAATTGTTTTTTAGGAGGGTTTTATTTTTTTTTTATTTCCATTTTTTTACTGCAGAATTATTCACATTACACGAAATTATTCAGTTTCTAAAAATTGTCTCCAATTTTGATTTCTAGTGAATATTTGATTGACCAAAACCAAGTTCACAAGTTACAGAAGACATGTTCAGACTTATTCAATTAAAGTAAACTGACTGATGAGGTGGTTTACGGTTCAGGTGGTTTAAGGTTCAGGTGGTTTAAGGTTCCGGGTGTTTCCTTGGATCACTGAGAGAGAACGAATAAGTTTGGACGTGATGTTTTTGTGATAATGTAAAAAAAGACGCTAACATCGCCGCTAACGTCTGTAACGCGGTACTTCACCATCTTTAGTCGCTTGTTTACGTCGTTTCCAGCAAAACAAACCTCATGGTTCAATAAAAATCCTCTTTAAAGCCAAATGTAGGTTAACTGGAGACAAGCTGCTTCGCATTAGCTCATAAATACGTCCACATGGCTGCTTGTAGCCTCGTCAGACGTGAATGTGATCAGATCGCTTCATGTTCTGAAGCTATGTTTGTGATATGAGTAAAAATGAGAGTCTTGACAGTTTTTTAGAAAATCAGAAGATCATTAAACGTCTTTTAAATTCATCGGTATGCAGAGCTGCTGCGATCTGAGTGACTGAAGTCTGTGGATGTTGGAGGCGTCCAGAGAGATCAGGACTGATTCATAGTGAAGACCCGAAAAAAACAACATGAAAAGAATCAAGTCTAGTTCTGCCTTTAAACTGTTCTTCAGTAAACCTGTTGGTTCCTCAGGCTTCATCCATGTTTATGTGCAGTGTGCAATAAAATCAGCTATCAGCTGTTTATTTGATTTAAATAAATATTGGAAATAATAATGACTTGAAATTGGCCAAAATGACTCAAACCTTGTTTTTTTTTGTTTGTTTGTTTTTTGTTTTTTAAAGAAACAACTCAAGCTAAATCTAAATCACTTGAAGCTCATCCAAAATTACTCAAAACTGATCCTAAATACTTCAAGACCTGCCCAGACTAACTCAAACGAATCAAAAATGATTTAAAAAATGTCTCCTAATCTGTTCAAAATGACTCAAGATTGACCAAAATGACTTGAAACTCATGAAACATTACTCTGAAGTTGTACAAAATGGCCCCAGAACTGTCCCAAAAGACTCAACTTTGGAAAAAATACCCCAAAATTTGCCTGAAATAATTTGAATGAAGCAAAATTTGTCCAATGTGGCTCAAGATTAGTGCAAAACATCTCAAAATTCGTCCAAAATGACGCAAAAACTGTCCAGAGTTACTTCAAACTTGTCCAAAATCACCCAAAACTGTTGTCCTTCCTTCTTACCCAAAGGAAGCTTGACTTGGATTCATTCTTTGTTGTAGACATTTTGCTGTGTCAAGCTTTGAGACGACCGAAGTTGTTCATTGGCACCAGTTAAATAAAATTCAGTTTAAGTGATTCCAAAGTTGCTCATCAGAGAATAGAAAAGCCACAAAGAAAAACGTGAGTGGCATCTGCAGAAGCACTGACGTAGAGGGTGATGAAGTCTTTGCTCGCTCCTCGAATGTGGTTTGATTTTAATAAAAATGTGTAAAGTTCATCAGATAAAAAATTCCACCTGAGTTGTGTTCACGTGTTTCCTCATTAAAAATCGGCCGAGTTGAGAAGTTCTGCTCGTGTGTTGAGCTCCATGTCGCTGTTCAGGTTGATTCAGTCGTTCCTGAGTTTCTGTGATCGTCGCTTCATGTTGCCACAGAGCTCACGTTGTTGTACATCAACACACATTCTGCAGCGTCACAGCCACACAATCAGCCGTCCAGAAACAACACACCTCCATCAGTCAGGAAGTTTGTGTTCCCGCCAACATCTGTTCGATGTCAGCGAATCCTAATCAGTTATTTCCTTCTCGTTTATTTACCGCCTCTCAGATAAACACTCGGAGCTCGCAGGGCCGATGCGCTGAACGCCGTTGTTTTATTTTACAGACACTTTGCTTTGTTAACGCGATGGTTCGGACGTTGTCCCGTTAGCCTGGCTGTGTTCGACTGCAGCTCAGGAAGTCAGAGGTTTGGTCGTAATCCTGGATTAACTCGACCGTTTACACGAGGAAACAGTCGGTAGCTCTGAGCGGGGTTTGGTGCTGATGAGTCCGGATCGAACTGAGAGGTTTTAGTCCCTCTGAAGCCAAGTCAGGAACAAACCGGGTCTCTGGCAGGAACGCCATCTTCCTGAACAAGCCTCTCACAGAATTAATAATTATTATTATTATAAAACTGAGCGTCTGTTGTGGTGCTGCCGTCCTGACAGCTGTTACTGCTGCAGTTCCTCCTTTAATTCTATCGCTCGTTTCTTAACAGAGGTCTGATGCAGACCGGCTGGAGTCTCCAGCTGCTGTTGGGTTTTTCTTGCAAACTGTTGCAGATGTTGGATCTTAACACATGAGGGTGATCGATTACAATTAGGTCATAAATAATAACAAGAAGGCGGTAGAGATGAGAGAGTTTAATGCTGACTTGACAGTAAAAGTCACGAGCAGCAGTTCTGCTCTTCAGTTAAACATCGTTTGATCAGAACTTTAAACTTTCTCAAAGTAAAGTTGCAGTTTGTTCTCAAAGTTTATCCCCGGACCAGGAAGCAACACAAGAGAACAGCGTCTCCACCGAGTTCAGGGTAAATCCTGTTCGCCCTGTAAAGATAAGCGCAGTGTGTCACAGCTGCTGGTAAGTGATAGAACATTACACGAGTAGGAACCTGCTGCTGCTTGTAAATGAAACATAAACCAGTGCTGCTGTCTCACCAGGCTTAACAATGGCCAAGAAAAAATAATAATGACTTGAAACTCATCCAAAATGACTCAAGCTTGTCCAAAATACCTGAAGACATACCCAAAATAACTCAAATGTTTGTCTAATATGAATAAAAAATTGTCCAAATTGACTCAATTAGTCCTAAATGACTTGAAACTCATCCAAAATTATCCATAATTTGTCACCAATTGTCAAAAACTGTGCAAAGTGACTCCAGATTTGTCCAAAATTACCAAAAAAGTGGCAAAAAACACTCCAACTTAGTCCAAAATAACTCGGAATGTGTCCAGAAAGACTTGAAACTCATCCAAAATTATCCATGAATGAGCCAAAAACTATCCAAAAAGACTCAAGATTAGTCTAAAATAACTCAGAATTTGTCCAACATGACTTAAACTTGTCCAAAATACCTCAAGTTTAAACCCAAAATAACAAATGTTTGTTCAAAGTGAATCAAAAATTGTCCAAAAAGACTCCAGATTAGTCCAAAACAACTTGAAATGTGTCCTAAAGGACTCAAACTTGACTCTCGCAGAACAACTCAAATGTTCGTCCAAAGATGTCTGAAATAAATTTGTTCAAAATGACACCAGGTTTGTCCAAAATCATCCAAAAAGTGTCAAAAAAGACTCCAGGTTAGTCCAAAATAACTTGAAACTCATCCAAAATGACTCAAAATTTGTCCGAAATGACTTAAACGTTTTCAAAATACCGATTCCAGTTTGCTTTTTGTTTTGCACAAGCTACACATGAAGTTTATCTTTTAGAATGAAACCGTCTCATTGTTCTGGTAGAAGATCCACTGCTGGTGTCAACGATGAGGACGTTCAGTGAAAACATGACGATCTTTGTTCATTTCTTTATTCAGTGTTTGTCTTTGGGAAGATTCACATCATCAACCTGAGCAGCAAAGTTATCATTTCACTGATCATCAAACGTATTTTTAGGTGCATGTTCACGTCTGACGTTGGAACGGTTCATGGAAACAGCAAAATCTGGAAACAATAGGACGTTTTTGCACTCGTGGGGTGGTTTTGGACTCCAGACTCTAGGGTGCAACAAACACCAGGTGTTGTTGGTAAAGGTAAAGGGTTGGGTAAAGCAATTATTTGCTTAGTGACGTACTTAACAAAAAGAAAACAGGGCTGGTGGATGTTGCTAAATCAAAGAACCAAATAAAACCCAGCGAAGGCCAACAGAGTTACGGATCCAAACAGAAACAAAACTACTAAACTCCCTCGTCAGACTTTAACACAACAGCAACGCCCATAACCAACAAAAAAAACTAAAAACCGAGTGAAACGAGCAAAAACACAAGACAAGCAACTCCTAACTTGGCACGTCCATGCCAACATCCTCCCCAATGGACACAACAACACCAACAGAAGGCATCCAGCCAACAGTCCTCCAACGTATCAAACATTTACCTGATTGGCTGTTTCCACTTCTGTCGTTATCTTTGTCTTCAGATTGACTGAAACGTGTCCAATAGCAGCTACAGTGAAGGAATAACAATTCAGAACCATAGTTTTCTCATAGAGGTCCAAAGTTTGGTTTCTTCTTATTTGTGACATTTTATTTTAAGCTGGTTTTATGTTCAGCATCTTCTGCTCTGTTGACTCCAGCCATGTGTAGTGCAGCTCAAACCGCCACCTTCTGATTTCATGGTGTCGTTACTAGAAGTTCTACAAACAGAAGAATCTTCAGATCTGGTGCCCACACAATGAGGTTAATGGAAAAACTGATTTCTGAAACAAATACGGCCGACATGCAGACGAACCTCTTTTCTAAACGCTGGTAGTTTTGCACTGAGATCATCCAAAGATCAGCGTTTGATCCCACCACTCAATCACATGTTCTCGTTGCCGTTGGATCTCCTCCAGTCTTCCTGGATTTCTGTGGCTTCGGTAGAAAAACAGAGTTTCCCTCCACGAGGAAAGCGAAGCGTCGTCAGAGCCAAACACCAAAACGGCCCGGAAAGTTTCAAAGACTGGTCCGACAGAGTCCATATATCAGTCAGCTCCTTCTGCGCATCACCATTCAAAGCCGTGTTTCCACAGTTGAGCTTTTTGACATTTTTATTATTCACTCTTGCACAATATAAATATTTAGGAAGTGACTCTGTGGGGCGACATGAATCATCCTTCTGAAGAAGAGGAACGGGAGGAAACTTTCCCTTTTCATCTGCAGCCTGGAACATCGTAAAAGCGCCGCCGCCGAGCAGCGCTTGACCTTAAGACGGAGTTCGATGGCGTAGTAAAGAGAAAAGGAAAGTGTCCGCTGACAGCCGGGCCATGTCGGAGGAAGTTCAGAGCTTTTAATGGTCCGAGTGAGTCATCCTGCAAAGATTAGCGTGTTCTCATCAGCGGGGAGCTTTAATGGCCTCTCGTGTGTCGCTCTGTTTGCTTCGGTACAACATGTGCACCGAGCTGCGTGCCAATCAATTGTGTTTGTGAGTCTCCGTGTGTTTAATGTGTTAATGGCGGCGGCTGCTTAGCCAACCGTGAGCGGCGGCAGGTAGCAGGTAGCAGACAAACACCTGGTTCACAGCCGGAGGTGAACACGGAGGCGGCAGACGTCACGCTTCGTCTGTGGCGACGGTTTGTTCATCCGTCTGTCAGGAAGAGCAGCAACACAACAGCCGGAACAACAACACAGACACAAGTCCTGTTGGTCTGAACGCTGCTTTCTAAAAGAAAACACACACTGTTTGGGCCGTGAAGGGTTTCCTTCACTGATAGATGTTTACAATACCGCAGCTCATATCTTCTGTCATAACTTTGTGTATTTTGTAATTCACGCAGCCATTAAAAGTGGCTATAAGTGTAATAAATAAGACGTTAAAAAGACAACTTGGATTTAGGATTGGACTAAAGATAAGAGAAGATAAAACTCCTCGTGCCAGATGTTGCTGCTCAGCTCCAACGTTAGCTGTTAGCTTCAAACCGAGCTCCAGAAGTCTTAAACCTCCAGACACCACGTGGATGCTGTTTGGTTTGCTGTTAGCCAACATGTGGTGCATTCACTTCATACGGTGAAAACGGCTTGTTTACAGCTTTTATCCTGGAATCGTGCAAGAAAACACTTCGTCTGCACCACTGTCACAAAACCAACTGGTGTTTAAAAGTTAGTCCAACTAAACTCTAAAGTCAAAGTTTTGGATCCCAGCCTGTTCTAATTCCAAGGATCATGACTCATGGAGAGGAGAAGCCTCACGACTGTCCTGGAAAATTAGCATTTTGATGTCTTCTGTCACCAAATGCTGTGAGCAGGCTAAAGCCAGTCTCTACAAGATGGCGTTTCTGTACAGCGTGACTGCGTTCTCTGTTGCGTTTTGAAGGAAATTTATATTTACGTTTGTTTGTATTGAATCACTAACATGTTTCTAATCATTTGCTCCATTTTAGCCAACCAATCAAACGTTAGATGGGACTGATCACCATGGTAACCCAACGACTGGAGGAGAAGCTTCTAACAAGTTGTGAAAAAGTCGTTTTTTACCCCTCAAACTGGGATGTTGTTCCAAACTGGAACCAAGTTATTTGGATGCCGAAGTCTAACAAAGGAAGTTTTTTTGGTTTCTGAAGCCAAACAGGTGGTTTTTGTGCCTAAACATAACCGGAACCAACACAAGATAAAACTTCGTTATGAAACTGATTGTCTTCGATCTAAAACGTACGTGAGAACGCAGCTTATCTGTATGGGAACATGATTTTGTGGCGACAGGACTGGGGGGTAGTAACTCAGGGTGCGGTCTATTTCCTGGATAGCTGCTCTCTCCCACTTGTTTCTCTTCGGGCGCTTTAATGACGAGTCTGCAGATCTTCACTCTGTAATTTCTGTGGAGGTGTTTTCCTGTCAGCAGCAACTAAACCGCCCAACTCCGTCCTCTTTGCTCCATCCGTCGTCCCCCGTCTGCTTCTCGTCATGCGCTCGCCAAAGCATCAGATTTAGACGAAGACCAAAGCGGTTCCTGATTTAACCTCCGTGCAGGTTGTTCGGAGACGTCCGCCTCAAGCTCGACACCTCCGAGCCGAGCCGAGTTTTCCGGCTTTTAAAACGCAGAGTTCATCAGCAGAGATGTGGAGCATGAAGCAGGATGTGGGGTTAGCGAGATAACTTCAGGTTTAACTCTTACTTCAGTTTTATGACGGTGGTCTGGAGCAGATATTAGATCAAAAACACAGTCTAGAGAATTGTGTGATGCTCGGTTGGCGATTATTAAGAGGGGAAGGTAGGAGGAGACCTTTATCGACTCCCTTTGGTTTAGTCGAAGCCGCCTCCGTGTAGGAAACGAAACATCTTTGGGACAAAACGAGACATTTGAAGACGTCATCTGCTAATTTTCTAATATTTTCATTAATCCAAACAACGAACCGATGAATCGAGAGAATAATAATAAATAGAAATAATTGTCAGTTTCATTTACACGTCCGTCACATTTTCATAACAGCCGTTGTCGTAACTTCATCCTGAAAACTTATCCAGCGTGATGCGGCGACAGCAAGAACAGAAAAACTTAATCAGAAGAGATGCTTAGAAAGCCAGCAGCCGACAGTTTATAAAAGTTAGTTTGGTCCGGATTTACTAATCAGAAGGATTTCAGCTCTAAAGATGAAGTTTTTCTCAGAATCAACCTTTATAAGAGCAGAAATGTTTACAGATGAAAACCTGAATCCATGCAGACGACTGTGACTTACGTTCGTGCCTCCTTTCCTTCGGGGATGAACCTCAGCACACGGCCTGTTTTTGGCAGTTTTAAAACACTGTTCATATTTTTAGAAATCCTCATTCGTCACAGAGTGGAACCCATTAAAATAATCGGCTCTTTAACCGTTACAGTAGATTTACAGTCATCATTTCTGCAAAGTGTTTCTGGTCGAATCTTTTTTTTTTTGTTTGTTTTAGGTTTTCCTTCTGCTGTACCTAAAAAAACAAAAGAAAACAGGCTTTAATACCTAAAATGGAAATGTGTGTGATGCCATGCTGTTCACTCTGTTTTATGCCGTTCGCTCCCCTGCTGGAACTACAGCGCTGATTTATTGTATGTAATGATGCCACCTCCGTGCATTCGTCACCGAGGTAACATCAGGGCTGATGTGCAGAATAACTTCTGGTTCGAGTGTCCTTCGCTCCAAAGGGAATCTAAATGCCACCACTTACATGATGTGGTTATAGTTAGAAACAGACTTCTTCTTCCTGGAAGGTCAGCTCTGGAGGAAAATGTTTTTATTTCTGACCTTAACTCTGCTCAACATCTCCACACATGTGAGCTGGACTTTATCGCCCGGCATCAGAGTCGGACCTCGCTAATGTTCCTGTGACAGAACAGGAGAAAATATCCACAGTCTGCTTCCAGGAGCTTGTGGGAAGCCGGAAACCAGACGTGTTGAAGCTGTTGGAGCTGCAGAGTGATGCTTGTATGTTTAGAGTGAGAGGTTCAGCAAACATGTGGATTTACTGTTTAGGTTTTCATGTCCTGTAGCAGCAAAATGAGCTGAAACGCTGTGAAGGTCCCACGTTGTTCCCCTCCTAACACAGAAAGTCTCACATGTTCCCAGAACTTTTATTATTATTATTATTATTATTTAAACCCTTACATACTGTTATGAATGATTCCTGTCACGAGTTCCCTCGTCGTGTCTCCACCACATTTTAAACCACACATCTATTCAGAATGTTAATAAATGTCAATTAAATACACTCATAAAACGTGGCCTCAAGATTCCCTAAAACCACCGTGTTCCTTGATCTGAGCCTCTCTGGTGGATCTAGAATCCATCTCAGTGGATATACGGGTCACACCTCTACAAACATCTTTAAATGTTTTTATTTTTGTGTTTTTCGGGTCACTTCAGGAAAAGTGGTTGAATTTCAGGCTAGAAGACGTTTCGGTTGTTTTTACTGCTGTCACACGTCCAAACGGGTCAAATTTGACCCGAATCAAAGGTCGTTCGTACAACTAAGACTGTAGAACCTCTAGTTATAGATCTGTAGCCGTGGTCCAACAGGTCTTTCTCACTTTGTCTAGTTTGAAATGCAGTTTTTCTGCCCTCGACCCTTCAGGAAGAAGACTCTCTACTGAGTCCTTTATTGATCCCTGACGTTACAGTCCGAGGAGTTGCCGCTGTAGAAAATCTAAACATGAGTGGAAAAGGATCACATGTAGAAATGTGCATTGTACTCAGAGAATAAAAAGCAGTTAGAAGTAGTCGTCCTACATTACTGAGTGAAAGCAGGTCAAACTAAACGAGTCCAGTTTTTTATTTTTTTGTGGTCTAACCTTCTGTCTGAGCGATCGCTGTACCAGAAACTATCCCAGAATTCACAACACAAGCGTTTTTAACTCGTGTGTTTGGTGAGTTTGTTCAGCAGCGTTGCAGTTAAAAAGTGAGGAGTTGAAGAGTGCAAGTGACGTCTGGTTGACATTTATCCTTAATGAGCTGCGTTCAGGTCGTTATTTGATGCTCGCTTTGTTGTCTGATAATATAAACAGAACATAATGGAAATGAGAGCAGCTTCATTGTGGATTCAGCTGAACACATTACAGTGTTTGAGCACAGAGATCAGGAGAGAAGCGACGTAAACACCGGCTGACTTTAGGTCGAACCGAAGCACAACAGGCATGAAAACACTCGGTGACACGCCCGGTCCTTGTTTATTGATTTCAGCTCACGCCACCGTTTCTCAACGTGCCTCAACTTCACAGCTTCCACAGAATTCTGTGACGTGAATCACGGTGACTGCACAGCTCTGCAAACACCGGCAGGTTTCCTGTTCATGTGACGACATTACCATCGAAAACAACAGCGATCCACTAAAGGTTCAGCTCCTCAGATGCTGGCAGTGCACCAAGACTCCTGCGTTCACTCGTGCAGCCAACAGCAGAACAATTAGTGAACTTTACTCATATTAAAGTAGCAGAAGCAGCTCGTCATGTGTGTATATATCTTTATGAAACATGCAAAACACAATAAAACTCATTCTAACATATGAAAGCTTAAGTTTTGGTGAAACGTTAAAAGCTCTCAAGGCTGCAAATGATAATTATGAGTTTTATATGTAAAAAATTTTCATCTGATTTCTAAAATCTACACAAAAACTGGAGCCAAAACAAGCCTGTCTTGTTTTTTGAAGCTGTAGTTTCACTTCTTTCACAGACAGCTGCTACGATTAAACCATTAAAGCTGGAGATTTCAACAGATCGTCCTCTTTTAGTCTTGATTTAGTCGCTTAAGTTCACTCATATTCTTCCTTTATTCCTGAAATATCAACACAGTCTTCGACATTTAAAACAAAATTGATGAGAAATCCTCAAAGTAATTGGAACAGAAGGAAACGTGAACATGTAGGTTAATGCGGCAGCTGTTCAGATTCATTCAAACCAGTTACTCAACACATCGTAGGGTTGTTTTGTCAGCTGCTAAACAGGATTCTAAGGTGGAATCCAGAATCCTGGAGCTGAGGCTCACCAGGTCGCACCTTGTTTCTGAGGCGTCGTGTTTTATTCATGCTGCTCAGACCGTGAGCCCCTCAGGTATCGCCGAATAAAAGAAGAGGAACGTCTCAAAACGACGCGCTGAAGCGAACTCACAGATAGAAATCCACTAATATCTGTTGACTGTGCAGGACTGAGTCACGTCTGTGGTTGTGTTTTTTTTTAAGAGAAAGGAGTCTGAATGTTGTGAAATGAAGCAGGATGAGTGTGTTCAGGGTGCAGGATGGAGGCGATTGCACAGAACACAACGAAATGAAGCAGCAGTCCTGTACTGTGCATTCACACAAGTAGAAAAAAAAACGGTTTGTTTGGTGCATTAGGATCCCAGTAAAGCCGCAGCGTGAACGCTGTCGGCCCTCTGGATGTTACACATTGTTGAATATTTGAAGAAACGGTGCAGTTTCATGTGAGTAGGTTTAGATGCAAGGTGTGTATGTTAGAGAAGTGAAGCCGTGAAAGTCTCTTGGAAGGTTTCACAAGCATCGATGAATCATAAATTCATAAGAGAACGAGTGGAAACCCACCCTGTAGGTGTCGCGTCAGCAGTTCTGCAGAACGTCTCTTACAGGGAAAAAAAAAAAAAAAGAGCTTTATGGGCTGCAGGGGGATTTTTTCTGTTGTTGCTGCAACACAGCGGTCGTATCCACACGGCCTCGTTACACATTCCTGCTACCGGCCGGCCCAGGGTCAGAGGTCGGAGGTCGCCGCTCGTCCAGACGCTTCACCAAACAGCCCGAGGCCGACGGCGCTCTGACACAAAGTCTGGAGTCTGGTCGGAGCAGAGGAGCCTGAAACTCAGCAGAGATCACGACACGGGCGGCGCTTCAGTGACGGTACATGGATGTGTCACATACCTGAAGGTGGTCAGTGGAGCTGCAGCCAAGACGGCTGAAAGATAAGAGATCAGGTTTCTACGTTCACTCCAACACGCTGAAGGTGTTTCTCTTCTGTTCATGTGTTTGGTTATAAATAAGATCAGAATGGTCCTAAACTCTGAAAGAAGTCAGCGATTAGTTTGTAAGTGAAATGAATAATGAATAACAAGCAAATAAAAAAAAAGCTGCATTTGTTGCTTCCAGCTTTCTTCCATGTGACCTTTATCTACTTTTGTCTGTTTTAAATGACTGTAAACTGAATATATTGAAGTTCTGGGGTGTTAGTTTGACAAAAACAAGACATTCAAAGACTTTTTTTATTATTTCTAACATTTTTGAGACCATTTAACTCAAGAGCAGCTCATTTTCATCACATCCCTCAGTTTATTTTGCTGCACATGAGCATTTTCAGCTACTTTTGTTGGCTCCAGCTTTCTTATATGTGACTTTTGGCTGCTTTTTTCACCTTTAAATTGCTGTAAATTAATTATATTTAACTTCTGAGGCATTAGTTGGACAAAAACAAGTGATTTCAAGATAACTTTTTTTGTTTTGTTTTTGTTTTTTAACATTTTTGAGACTGGTAAATTAGAAAGACATTTTACTTGCATCACTCGGTTTATTTTCCTGAGCATGTGCATTTCCAGCTACATTTGTTGGCTCCAGCTTTCTCAAATGTGACTTTTAGCTGCTTTTTTCTATTTTAAATGACTGTAAATTGAATATATTTAACTTCTGAGGTGTTACTTGGACAAAAACAAGTGATTTTAAGATTATTTTTTATTGTTTCTAACATTCTAGAGACGACTGAATTAGAAAGAAACACGTTTTTGTCACATCCCTCTTTTTATTTTCCTTCATGAGCGTTTTCAGCTACAATTGTTGGCTCCAGCTTTCTCATATGTGACTTTTTCACCTTTAAATTACTGTAAATTAGTTATATGTAACTTCTGAGATATTAGTTGGACAAAAACAAGTGGTTTTAAGATTTTTTTTTTCATATTTTTAACATTTTAGATGCTGAATAATTGAAGCGAAACACATTTGACTTGCAACTCTCAGTTTATTTTACTGCACATGAGCATTTTTGGCTCCTTGTTCTGTCTCTAGCCTTCTTATTTGTGACTTTTATCTGCTTTTATCAGTTTTGAATGACTGTAAATTAGTTATATTTAACTTTCAAGGTGTTCGTTGGACAAAAACAAGTAATGTCAAGACTACTTTTACATTTTTCTAGCCTGAATAATTAAAAAGAAACACATTTTAGTCACATCCTTTAGGTTATTTTACTGCACATGAGCGTTTTCAGCTACTTTTTCTGGTTCCAGCTTTCTCATATGTGACTTTTAGCTGCTTTTTTCTGTTTTACGTGACTTTAAATTGAATATATTTGACTTCTGAGTTTTTCGTTGGACAAAAACAATTGATTTGACGACTATTTTTTAATATTTCTAACGTTTTCGAGACCTGTTAACTAGAAAGAAGCTGATTTTAGTCACCACACTCTGAGCGTTTCCAGCGACACAGATGATCTAAACCTGATCTCAGGATGAAGTTCCTCCTGCTTCATCAGCCTTCGTCACATCAAATCAAAACTTGCTCACAAAGGATTCCTTTCAGCTGTTTCTGCGTTACTCTGAATGATGTCATGTTCAGGTTCATTCTAGTTGTAGGTGCTGCGTTGGAGGGGCTCTCCTCTGTGATCTGCTGGTTTCCTATCAGCTGCTCACTCTGATCTGTAGCTCTTTTCATTCTGGGGTTTCCCTCAACACACAACCGCCCGGCTCTAACGTCTCACCGTCGATCGGCGGTTTCATCTCACCCTCTGGTTTTCCCATCAGTGACACCACAGAGGAAAAGGAAACAGTAGATTTTTTGAGAAACTGCATCTTAAGTAGAGTGTTTTCTGCAGATTTGTGAACAGCGTGCGGAGCTGAGGAACTGTTTTCTGTTTGGTTGTGCACTCTGGGGCCATGTTTTCATCCTACACTTCAACTTTAAACCTTTTGTTTTCATTTTTGTAAGTTTGCATTCACATATTTCACCATTTCTGCTGCATTTCTTCAATAATCTGCCGTCTGTATCTGTTTTTTCTTATTAATATTTTTGACGTCTAATTGTTGTTTTTTTAACTTTCTGTATTTTATTGTTCATTTTCTTTTCTTTTAATCTTTATTTATATACTCACTTGTGTATTTATTGTACTTATTTACTTCTATTATTATCATTTTGAGCCTCGTGTTTATGGTTTTACCCTCCATTTTTATTAATAATAATAATAATTGATTAGATTTATATAGCGCTTTTCTAGACACTCAGACGCTTTGCACTGTCAATTATTCATTCCGGTGGTGGTAGCTATGGTTGTAGCCACAGCTGCCCTGGGGCAGACTGACCGAGGCCTGGCTGCCATTCTGCCCCTCCGACCACCACCTCAACAATCCATTCATTTGCATTCACACCAGGCAAGGTGGGTGAAGTGTCTTGCCCAAGGACACAACGACCATGACACGGGGCAGAATCGAACCGCCGACCTTCTCTACCACCTGAGCCACAGCCGCCTGCTTTTGTTCTACTTGTTGCCTTCATTTCTTTATTTTATCTGCTGTAATTTATTCTGAGAATCTTTGACCACGTTTGGCCTCCTGAGTTTGTTCTTTTCTTTTTCTTGTCCTGTCAGTAAAACACTTTGTGAACTCATTGTTTTGGTTTTAATGTTCAAACTTTCTGCTTCAGTGTTCGACCGTGGCTGTAAGGAAACGTGTCCTCGTGCTGTCAGCCGGATTCTCTTTGCCTCCGTTTCACTTTCCAAACAATCTCCGTGTTCGTCGTCGGCTGCGACGCGTTGCCTTCCTCCTCGGGGACGTCTGCACTGCAGCTGCTCTGCTTGTCAGTGAAGAGAATGTGAGCAGCACAGGAATGTTTGTTTTTTCTGACTTCTAGTGAAACGACTGAATGAAACTGACTTTCTTCCATAGAAATCTACGAGGCAGCTCCCCCGGCTCAGGCTTATCTGCCTGCAGTGTTTCCTGTGTAGCAGAGCGGCTGCCAGGACCATCAGCACAGGCCCTCATGGCTTCCATTAGCCAGCAGCCTGCTCCTCCACCTCCAGCTCGTACCGTTAAACATTTACGGCGCCGCTCGGGAATCTGCGTTGACCGTGAATCATATTTGTGCTTTAGGTTGAGCTGTAGTCTGGCAGCTCCGCAGACGTGATGAACGTGTTTGTTCTGGTGCCGGATAACGTCTGGTGACCTGTGCCCTGATTTGCTCAGACAGCTGAGAGAGAAGCGCCGCGTGACCACCAAATATTACGGATTCATTTGTCGATGTGTCGCTGGAATCACAGGAAATAGAGTCTGAGAGGAAGACGAGCAGTGGGTGTTGTTGTCAGCAGCATGCATGTGGTTAGTTAGAGCCTCACATGGATGAAGGGAGATGAAGTGCTGCTGTTTATTAGTTAAACCTGATTTAATCATCTAATGCTGACATCACGCTTCATGTGAGAACTTTGAGATCAAGTTATAGAATGAAGTTTGTGATTTTTCAGCCTAAATAATACGATAAATTAATCTTGTCCAGCAATCCGGTTCCGTATAATAAATTGTGTTTATGATGAACAGGTCACGCCTCCTTTAAACATGAAAGAAAAAATGCATTTGGTTGAAATACGCAGAGTTTTCTCACCTGTAGTGTAAATAAATATAATATATAGAGCAGACAGTAGCCTGAGTTCATAGTACCTTCAGACTGACAGCCACACCTGTTATATATATATTTATATTTATGTTTATGTACATATCTTCGGGGATGACAGTGTCCCCATTCACAGGGCATGAGGGGTCCCTGAACAGTTGTGTTCATGCTTTACTCGGACCAGATCTCAGCCAACATGTTGGACAGAGCTCTGCACCAAAAAACAACAAAGGGGGGAATATCTCCAGAGTGAATGATCTTCATCCCTCCAGCAGAGCTCCACAGACTTTGGGAATCAATCAAGACACATTGAAGCTGTTATAGTGGCAGGTGGTAGTACTAGGATGTGTTATTATGGCTTTTCCTTTAATTTGTCACCCATCTCTGGGAGGCCTGGGAGTTTTTAGTGTTTGTTTGTTTGTTTTGCAGTATCTTAGTTTTTTCCTCCTTCCTGATGTTACTGTCAGCTGGTGTTGGAGGTTTGCCACATTTACCACAACTTCCCTGTTCTGCTCCTGGTTGGATGACCACCAGTACGTCTGGCTGGTCCACACACAGCTGCTTGTCAATCTGAACTTATTTATTTATTTTTAGATATAATATTTTTTGAGATTTTAAAATCCATCCATCATCTATACACCGCTTAATCCTCACCAGGGTCATGGGGGGCTGGAGTCTATCCCAGCTGACTTAGAGCAAAGGCAGGTTCACCTGGACAGGTCGCCAGTCCATCGCAGGGCTACACTTAGAGACAGACAACCAAGCACACTCGCATTCACACCTACGGACAATTTAGAATCACCAATTAACCTCAACATGTTTTTGGACTTGTGGGAGGAAGCCGGAGAACCCGGAGAGAACCCACGCTGCACGGGGAGAACATGGAGACTCCACGCAGAAAGATTCCGGTGCCTCCACCGGGACGCGAACCGACGACCTTCTAGCTGCGAGGCAACTACCAACTGCACCACCCTGCAGCCCAGATTTTAAAATATATATAAAAAAATAATATTATAATACTATATATTGTGGTATAAGGGAATTAGTTGTTTTTTAAAATTATTTTATTTAAAAAAAAATATATATAGATAATATTCATGTATTACAATATAGATGCACACATAAACTATAGAATTGCACAGCAAGCATTTAAAAAATTCCTTCAAAAAAATATTTTAAACCAGAAAAAAAGTAAAGCTTGTCAGTCTGAATTGAGGAAATTAATATCATTAATTAGATATTAATTGATTCATTTAAAAAAATGTATATGTATAATTAATATTGGGATATATATATAGTGTCATTATTTTTATATACTTATGTATTAAAATAAAATAGAAATAAAAAATTGCATATCAGAATTTAATTTTTTATATTATGAAATATAAAATAAGTTATATATAATTTTTCATTTGTTCCATTTTAGACTTTGACTTGTTAAGTGGTGCCTGAATTTGGTGTTTTTATTTAATGTGAATAAATATATTTCAACAATAAGTTGAAGCAGGAAAGAAGAAACTGGCGCCAAACTGCTGAAAATGAAGTATTTTACGCCTTAATTTTTTAATTTTTTTTATTTATTGTAAATAAATACATGTGAGAGCAGACTTTGGTGTGAGATAAGCGGACGGAGACTTCAGTCCGCTGCCTGGAGACCGTCCTGGTTACCTGGCAACGCAAAAACCTCGTCGACCAATCAGAGGCTCCGCTCGGCGCATTGGTACAAACAAACTGGACAACTGTACGACTCTGTGATCTGCCGATAATGAGCGCTGGACTTTCAGGTAAACACGCAAACTTCTCCCTTTAACTACACAACGATGTATTGTTGTCTTCGTGCTTTTAAACGGGAACTCCACGCCGGAAACACGGGGGGACTGCTTCGTGTCGGCGGAGCATCGCTCCCCGTGGGTGGTGCTCCGGCTGTATAAAACAGGCGTGTCCGCGGAGGACGGTGTGGTTCAGACGCTGACTAACGCGGTGCATGTGTGTCTCCCTCGGGCTGTGGATTATGTGGAGGTGTGTGCGCAACTTGCCAAGTTAACATCTTTTTTTTCTTTTCTTTTTTTTCCCCGGACTTTGAATTCTCGCAGAGCACCATTTTGGAAACGTATGTACCGTTTTTATTACTCACTCATCTGCTGGGTTTGTAGTTAGCTAAACTGTTGTGTGTTGCTAAATTAAAAAAAAAAAAAAAAGTTTACACAGCTGTAGCCACGATTTTAAAACGTGACACCGGTTGGGGAATGTCATTGTAAATAACAGACTAAGGTCGGATGCTGTTGAGACTGTTCTAACTCACGTATTTGCTCAATTGAGAGGAATTAATCGCCATATGGATCGACTGAGCCAGCCGTATCTAACGGTACCAGTTTTAAATTGTTCGCAGTTAGCGCTAACTTACTTGACGCACTCGTCCGGAGGGTAAATTAGCAAATCAGCTGGAACAAATGATTGCCGGTGAAGTTTAGGGGACGTGTGTGGTGCGGTGAAGCCGAGGAAGGGGGGTCGTCGCCCCGGCTTTTTGACCCCCGGGACGAGCGTCGGTGTCGGGCCACTTCAAGCTAGCTCCTCGCGCTGCTGCTCGTCTCTCAGCGGTTCTGGAATGACAAGCCGGGCTCGCGCCGTGAGCGGTTCTGGAAGGCTCACGCGCGCCGTGCCGGATCACGTGACGCCGCTGCTGTTTTTACCTTTACAGAGTTTTTAATTTTATCACATTTATTTGCGGTTTTATTGACTTTTTTTTTTTTTTTTTTTTTAATACAACAATTAAACCGGATCCTTAATTCTGAAGGTTTTATGTTTTATTGTGAAAGGACAAATGAGCTAAACGTGTCTGATGTGTAGATTTTGCTTGTTTGGTGTCACGTTTTAACCCTCTGAACCCCGGGCAGCAGCAGCTTCTGGGTGTTTGTTATTTTGCTCCTGTCACATCTCTCGTCACTGTGGCCTCTCAGTGGAAACCACACAAACATGGCTGGAAGTAGAGAGAACTCAGAAAAAAAGTGACAAACAGGTGCCCACGTGTGTTGTCAGTACTGAGGGGGAGCGAGCAGGTGACTCCTCAACCTGTAGGTGTTTTTCCTTTGCCATACTTGCCTCCTCTGTGCTCTGTGTGAACACAGCCTGCAGTTCAGCACAACAGTCATTTGACTGGTGGTCAGAGGTTGAACCGGATCAGGTTGGAGCAAAATCAGAACTTTGAGCTTGAATTTTGCTGCGTTTCCTGATAGAACAAATGAGTAGTTCAAGGATGGTTGTAATGTTCAAATCTGGCTGTTCTTGCTCTGATAAATGGTGGAATTGTTCTTTTTCAGTTAAGATAACCTGCATTTCAAATCTGCCACCAGATTTGGGTTTCAGACCCAATTGAGTAAAACATGTAGAATCAAGAGAGTTTGATGAAATATCCCGATTGTAAGCTGGGATTTTGTTAAGTTTCCTGATGGACCAGCACGCCACAGATGTCAAGGACCGCCACAGTGTTAACTATCAGACAACTCTGGGTCGTTTTCTCTTTAGTTCTTTTATGACAACACACCTTCTAAACCTGCCACCAGGTCTGGGCTTTAGACTGCACAGCAAAGGCTTTGTTTTTGGAAGATTTTTTTAAAGTGATACATGTAGAGATTTTTAAGTTGAGATATTTATTTTATATTTACTCACAGAACAACAGATGTGTTCAAAGGTGACTGTAATGTTGAAAACTATTCTGTCTGTTATATTTATTTCAGTGTTAACGTGCCTGTCAAACCCAGCACCAGGTTTGGGATTCAGAGGGTTAAAACAGTCAAATTGGTCAATTTGTTTTTGCTTTGTGTCACATTTAAAAGCCACCTCTAACATTTTTTTTCTGTCCTGCCATCCTAGTTGATCTGAACTTGAGACGATGGATAACCGGGAGGAATCAAAGAGTTGCTCTGTCAGCGTTCTGACCTGGGAGCAGGTGAGCCGGCTGGATGAAGTTCTCACCGAGGTGGTGCCTGTTCACGGCCGGGGGAACTTCCCCACCTTAGAGGTGCAGCTGAACGACATTGTGGCGCGAGTTCGCTCAAGACTGGAGCTGAGCGGCATCCGAGTGAAGGACGTCCGGCTCAACGGCTCCACGGCCAGCCACGTGCTGGTGCAGGATATCGGCTGGAGCTACAAGGATCTGGACGTCATCTTCAGGGTCGACCTGCCGCACGAGGCAGAGTTCAGGCTCATTAAGGACGTGGTGCTGGGTACCCTGCTGGACTTTCTGCCCGAGGGTGTGAACAAAGAGAAAATCACACCCATGACTCTCAAGGAGGCGTATGTCCAGAAGCTGGTCAAGGTGAACACGGAGCAGGACCGCTGGAGCCTCATCTCCCTGTCCAACAATAACGGCCGCAACGTGGAGCTCAAGTTTGTGGACTCGATACGTCGCCAGTTTGAGTTCAGTGTGGACTCCTTTCAGATCGTGCTGGACTCCATGCTTTCCTACTACGAGCTGGCTCAGACGCCCATGTCTCAGGCCTTCCACCCCACCGTCAGCGGGGAGAGCATGTACGGGGACTTCAGCACGGCGCTGAGCCACCTGCGGAACAAGCTCATCGCCACCAAGCGGCCCGAGGAGATCCGAGGCGGCGGCCTGCTGAAGTACTGCAACCTGCTGGTGCGGGACTTCCGGCCGGCCAGCCAGGAGGAGTTCAAGGGCCTGGAGCGGTACATGTGCTCGCGCTTCTTCATTGACTTTCCTGACATCGGAGAGCAGCAGCGGAAGGTGGAGGCCTACCTCCAGAGCCACTTTATCGGCGAGGAGAAGAGCAAGTACGAATACCTCATGATCCTGAAGCGAGTGGTCAACGAGAGCACGGTGTGCCTCATGGGCCACGAGCGGCGGCAGACCCTCCACCTCCTCTCAGCGATGGCCTTCCGAGTCTTCGCGGAGCAGAGCGCCATCCCCGACGCCTCCTGCGTCACCTGCTACTATCAGCCGGCGCCTTACGTCCGAGACCACAACTTCAGCAACTACTATGTGGCAAACCAGAACATTCCAACATGGCTGCCATGTAACTGACACGACAGACACGTGGAAGGATGTGCAAGAGGGCATCGCTGCTGCTGTTTGAGAAGAGAGAAGGAATAAATGGAAAAAAAAGAAAAAAGAAAAAAAAAACATTCAACATAGAGGCAATAAATGCTATGTTCCTCTCAAGGCACAATTATTTAAGTGGACAAGTGTTTTGCTTTTGTTTTTTGGAATCCTTTCTCATTCCTTATCTACAGAGGTGTCTAGGTCATTGGATAGAAAGTGACATTTTTAAGTGTTATTTAGATTTATTTTCCCTCATGTTTGGTTGTTTCCCTGTTTATCAACCTTATTCTTAATGGAGTTGTGTTATGTGCCTTACCCTCCAGGTTTACCCCTCCAATACTTTAAGTATGGGCTATTTTTTGAAGAAAGGGAAGAAGAAATGCTATAGCCTGAAATTTGGTTTTCTTGTTGATTAAAAAAACAAAAAAAAATGTGAATCACAGAGAAAAAAAAAAAAACAAAACTGAAAATGTTGAAAAATATTATTGTGAACGGGGTAAAATAAAAGGTGACGGCCGAAAAAAAAAAAAGAGAAAAAAAGCTGATCACCGGTGTTAAAAGTTTACTGAGGAGGGAAAAAGGTGGTACACTAATAACCTTTGGTCACATCAGAGATGGCTGGGCAGCGAGAGCGTCAACTTGTTCTCAGTTTGACATGTAAATATCTCTCATCCACGTCGGAGCTGTCCCTCATGTGCCAGCAGTGCCTGTGACTTGTAAACAATGCAAGAGAAAATGTGTATTTTTTTATTTTCCACTGTGAATTTCAGCGTTGGGACGAGTCCCCTCCTCCCAGCTGATCCAGTTTTCTCAGCCCTGAGTGGAAATCTGCCGTCAGACGCTCTGATCGATGAGCTTCTGTGTGTGTGTTTTGAGGAGTTTTAGCTTCCTCCCTGTTTTTTAAGTCGCTTCCAGAAGCCTCAGCGGTGACCTCCACACGTCACGCCTCTTTGGTTTTTGCGGGAGGCTGACTGACAGGGCGGCGTGGACGGCGGCCTGCTGAGGGAATGTGCCTGCCCCTCGCCGCCTGGCCGGGAGTCCTGGAGGCCGACTGGCTGCCTCTTCCCTTAAAAGGAGCAGCACATGGAGGCCCGCCGGGTTCTCCCTCACCACCATCGCAGGCTCGAAAGCAGCCCTGAAATGGGATCTCGCTCCGACTCTGCTCAGCGACTGGCTCTGGAGCTGCAGCCGTCTATAATTATCGTCTTTTTCCTGGGGGGAGGTACCTTTGGGAGCAGGGAGCTGGTGCATGACCTGCAGCGACTGGCCGCCACCGTACATGTGTGTGAGCTGAGTCACGTCCTGTCCTCTCCTATCCGCTGCCTGCTGAGACCACGTAGTGTTTGAACCCCTTTTGTGGTCATGGAAGGACAGACGACATGTCTGCCAGCGGGACAGCACTCCCCTCTCCCACTTGATTAATGTGGAAGCTACGAGCAGCCTCAGCTGTGGCGGAGTTGCCCCGATGAGTTTTCTATTCCTAGCTGAGCCTATTATTAGCTGTTAATTTTGAACACTTGCAGTGCAGCTTTGCCAGCAGATGGCCGGAGCTGATTCTGCTCGAGGCCGTCGACTCCCCTCGTCCCTTTCATTCAGGTTTGAGAGAAACTTGTTATGTAAGCGGCCGCTCCCGTCACGCCCCTCGGTTCCTCGGAAGCCTAATTCGGGCTCCCTGCTCGTCTCGCCGAGGCTCGTGTTAGCTCCAGATAACCGGCGGCGCCTCTTATCAGGCCGAGCCACGGCGCAGGGCTGGTCAGTGGAGGAGCACCGGCTCACATCTGGGGTTCAGGGCGGGTCGCCTTGGTTCGGCTGCTCAGCTTCTCTACTCAAGCTGCCGTAGTGTTTTGTTTTAACAACAGGTGAGGCGTCGCACGGCGTCTCACTCTGGACCAAAGTCTGCTCTACAACCAGCAACCCAAGCATTCAAGTGCCTGTCACTTTTCTCTTCTTTTTTTCTTTTTTCTTTTTGGAGAGTTTATCTTTTTAAAGGGGTTTTTAATGGTGATCAGGAGGGAAAGGTTTAGCAAAGTGTTTGTTTTTTTCTCTTCAGCTTCTCTAAACCCTGTGAAAGTTCAATACCAGACTATCAGATTCTGCTTTATGGGTGAATGCATACATGTTTGTGGTTGGGGAGGAGTATCATTTTGAGTTTTTATTTTAGTTTTGTTTTAATATTTTGCTCCCCCTTTTTTTTTTTTTTTTCTCGTTTCAGTCCCAAACTTTTCCTTTAAACCCACCCAGTCATTCCTGTTACAGCCGTTTCATTTTACCTTCTTTGTTTAGTTTTTTCTATACTCACTCCCTGAACTGTGTGCAGCTTCACCGTAAGCAGCCGGGTTAGAATGACTCCTCCTGTCCCCCGTTCAAACCAAAGCAACACCTGAAGTGCACTGAGGAGCCGCGGTGAGGCTCGGTAGCTGGAGCTCCACCGGCGGAGACCCCAAACCAACAGAAGCACTTTAGAGAGGCCTTGTTTTACTCCAAACCCAGCCACCCGAGACGGATGTACATAAGCTAATGTGGTCAACTTGCTGGAGGGAGTCGAGCTGGTTCTCAGGGACATGAAGTGTTTTTGAGGACGATGGTTTTTTTTTTTTTTTCCCCCCTTTTGTTTTTTTTATTTGAGTGACTCTGAGATGCCCACTCCTACTCGCCTTGGTTTAGTGTCTTCTCTCTGTGTTAGCGCCCCTCCTACAGCTCCTCACCAGATGAGCAGCCTGGAGGTGGAGGCAGGCGGCAGACTTCATCTTGCTTCGCCCCGACGGCAGCGCGACAGCTTTTTATCTGTGCATCCACTTCCTCCCAAAGCTCATCATGACTCGGCCCCCTCCTCTGCCTTCACCACGACACTCCTCACCCCGAGGTGTAACCAGTCTCATCCATCATCCCCCCCCCACCACCCCGTGTCTTTATCCACTCCGAGTGATGATGAATCGGAGAAACTCGGTCGCGCTGCAAGTTGAAGTCTGCCGTTCGGATTGTTCTCTTCTCGGGCTTCTTGTTGACGTCGCTCGCTGGCGGCGGCGGCGTCAAAGAAAACGCGGCGAGTCGTGTTTTCTCGACACCTGATTGGTGGACGCAGCCTGGAATGTATAAACCCTGTGTTTACGGTTATTGTGGCTTTTTTGTTTTTCCGATGAAAGCTTTACCTTCCTCGTTAGTTCCCCCTTTAGTCGAGTGCAGCAGGACTCGAGCCGAACCCCTTCCTTCGTCAGGGTTTATGTGTGTATGTATGTATGTTGAGCTCTTTGTGAGTGAGGATAAAACGATGAAGAGGATGAAAGGTTGTTGTTTTTTTTGTTTTAATTTTCTGCCCTCCACCTTTTCTTTCTGCTGTAAACGTGTCAGTGTTACTCTCTCACTCAGCTCAGCTTCAGTCGCCTCGCTCGTCGGGCCCTTGTCCATTAGTGCAGCGTGTTTCTTTCCCTCTACGACACCTGTAGACGTATATCTCAGCAGAGTGGGTGCAGAGAAATCTGCGGATTAGATATTTAGCGATTTCTGCTTGTCTGAAGTACAAGTCTTACGCCATAGGAATGTGACGGAGCTCCTCTGGAAGCTCTCCTGCACTTTCTATATGAAGAGTTGTGAATTTTCTTTTCTTTTTTTTTTTCTTTTTTAAATTTTGCAGCAGATTTGTGTTTACGTTCATGCGTGGAGGTTTGCATGTGTGTATGAAGGGATGATTGTGGCAACACAAAGTTTAAAAACAAACAAAAAACAGCGCAGTGGGAGGGGGGGTAAAAAAATGAAATTTGTCGCACTATATTTTTTTGAAATAGGTAATGCAAAAGAGCTTCTTGTCGGCTTTGTGATCGTGACGATGACTTTTGATGGTTACAACCATTATGCTATTTCATTTTTCAGCACTTTTACCTCACTTGAGTTTTTCCTTTGAACGGAAATGTACGTGTACATCAGGAAAATGTGTTTGAAGAGGAAATAATCAATAAAGAGTATTAAATGCAGCCTGCTTGCTTTAGTTGTTTTTACTGGAATCTCACACGTCATGTTGTGTCTCATAAACCTGGGATTAGGAGGAAATTATGTGTGAAAATGTTTGACTAACTTGAAAAAAACTGAATCTCAGCGTCTGGCAACGTAAAATTCTGCTGATGTGAATCTTAAAAGCCGGATTAGAAAGTTGGATAAAAAGTATTGATCTGAATCTAAATGTCTGTTTTATGTCAGAACCACTGAGCTAAACCTGATGAGTAGGTTTATATCTTGAACCTTATTCCTCTGCTTTAAAGCAATGAAACAGGAAAGTAGGATAAAGCAGTGGAAATAATTCTGGTTAAATCAAAACTAAATGAGCAAATAACCGAGAACTGGAGCTTCTGTGACTTATTAAACCTCTTATGTGAGACTCAAAGGGTGCAGTCCTATTATTTCTACTTTATTCCACATGCTTAATGTTAAATAAATCGTTAAAAATGTACCATTTCATGTATCAGGATTTGGTAAATAATAAATAATTCTGGGCTTCTTGGTGCAACCGTGAATCCGTTTGTGACTCAACTGCAGCCAACAGTCGCGTTACAAAAATTCTGTGATTTTTTTTCTGGCTGAGCTGCGGCGAGTTTATCAGCCGGGACACGAACATGAAAACAAACTCAGAATGTGAGTCGTAAAATACCTGCAGCATGTGGAGCCGGCGTTACTGTGTGGACTGGTGGCTTGTTGGACACGTTGGTTCTGTTTCTATTTGTATTTTTTTGTAACATAAGTAATCAAAGACACTTTATGGTGTCACATCGTTACTACGATGCACAAAAGACTAAATCTCATTTTTTTTAAAAATGTACCAAAAGTAAAGCATTCGCTCCGACAACATTCTGTAAAAAACCTACGTTTCTGTGATAATCTTTGCAGCCGTCGAGCCATAAATGACTCCCCTAGAGCCAACAGCGACTGTCACCAGTTTCTATCCAGTACCGGTAACACATGTGAGCTTATTTCTCTCCGTCTTCATGGTTGTGTTGTTTTTATTCAGGTGCAGCATTTTATTAACGCAGTAAAAAATAAACCTACAAGGAGCAAAAACAATGTGACGGTAGCAAGAAATGAATGCCCAGAAACTGCTCTGGGTTCAGAGGCTTAAAAAATGAAACCAAAAAAACCCCAATTCTTCTCCTGAATGTGCTGCTGAGGTGAGAACGGAGGTGAAGTCAGTTTGCTGCTCACAGCTTGAATGAGGCTCCATTTAAAACACCGTCAGAAAGACCTGCTTTCAGTTTCTTTGTTGCCGTTTTATGAGAATAATCCAATAATTAGATGCGTTTTAGGCGCTATTAGTAAAGTGCAGGTGTTTTATAAATAATAATAGTACATAATGTTTATGCAGCG
>NW_007579554.1:9588-16478 GCF_000690725.1 Stegastes partitus | reverse complement strand
TCCGGAAATTACGGTAGGCGACAAAAAATAACAAAAATTTCATGTGATGAATGCCTTCTGCCAGTTGAAGCGCACTAATAAATTGTATGTTTGCTGCAGAACTCATTTTAAAAGCCCTTTGTGACAGATGCCCAGATCTCCTGCCCCCCGGTTAGAAGGACCGTTTAACCCCACAGAAAGTGGAACCGACATGTTTCCGATGGCTCCGGTTCGAGTCTAAACCGTCCGTCTAGTTCTGCCTGCTTGGCTCCGAGCCTTGCGGGCGTCCTGACGGAGACTTTGACCAGAGATGTTTTCCGTCTCCATCACTGGGGAAGCGGTTAGCGGGGAGATCCGCCGGCTCAGCACTGGGACTCTAAATCCATGTTCTTGCTGATGCGAGTGCGGTGGAAAAACGCTGGTCCTGCTGCCAGAGGCTTTATTGGGTAATAACAGGCTGGACGATGCTTTTGTGAAGACGCTGCTTGAGGAGCACTTCAAAGTGCTTTAAACACTTTGTAGAGTCACTGCTCGTAACTGGACATGAAAAAGGAAGTTTTAGCTGCAAATGGGTTCGTCGTGTGCGTTTATTTGTTCGCCATTTAGCTTGCGGCGAGATGTTCTTCAACAAAAGCTCGAAATCATGCGAGTAAACGGGCACGTGTGCTGCTGCAAAGAATGTTCTTCCTCCGTGACTTGTCGTGTGTTCGCTCTGATGTCCGCTATCGAGTCCTCAAGAAAACCCTCCAGGCCACCGTGCAGAAAACACAGCGTCTGAAAATAGAGGACAGTTTCCCAAATGGCAGCAAAAATAAACGCAGAATCTCCGCTGCTGTCGTTGTTGCATCGGACGTTTGCAGAAAGTGGATGTTGGGGAAGTACTTTGCCGGAGCGCCGCCAACCGGGAAACATTTCGCCATTTGGGTTTTTTCCCAAATCAGAGTCTTTGTGTCCACTTTTACGTCAGTTCAGTGCGTCACGACAATCGAGGCCAGATGTGAAGCTGTGTCCACATTCAGAGCAAACTCCGTCCAGATAGCGACTTTTGTTTGTACGGATGCTACAGCTTTGTTCCCCCGTTATCAGCCAGCGTCGGTCGCTTTTAGTCCAAATGCAGCACATTGCTACATGTACTTGTTAAAACTAATGTCGTATTTTCGTCTAATTGAGTGTTATTTGGGAAACCCCGCAGACAGCGACTCAACATTTGCATTCAATGAATTCACCATTTGTCATCAAACCTCCTCATGTTAACTTGGCATGTACTTTCAGGGGAATGTCCCTTTTTTTTGGCACCTCTTGTTGTCAGTTTGGAACACATTTGCATGGCGCCTCAGGGTTCCCATTTGGAAAGCCCAAACAAAAATGACTTCCTGTTTGAATGTTGACATCAATTTGAAAAGTCTTGCATAACAAAGCTAAAACTCTGCAAGGCTCCTGGGACGTGGCAGCAAAATAGAGTAAAGTAGCAGGAAAAAGGAAGGTTAATACAACATCTGTCAATAAAGTGAATGGATACAGACTCCACAGTACAGAGCAGGAATATCCTAAACAACATGGCAGCACAGTTTGCTGTTCTCATCGGGAACTGTTGAGTTTTGAATGTAAAATTAGCAAAAACCCAAAGCTGGAGCTTCTGTGACTTATGAAGCTTCTTATTTGGTAATGAAGTCAGATTTATTTTTACTTTATTCCATTTGTCTCGTAAAAGAATTATTAAAAATACAGCATTTGAACGAACAGGATTCTGCTAAAAATAAATAATTCTGGACTCTTTGGCGCCACCGTAAAGCAGTTTGTCACTCAACAGTCACATTACAAAACTTTAGAGATGTTTCTGGTTGAACTGCAGGAGATGTGAGAGGATGTTTGTGAAAGGATTGAAGACTGCAATAATATCTAGAGAGCACGTTTGATGTGACAAATCTGTGTTGCATTTAGGGGCATTTTATAGGAAATGGGATCATTTGATCAATTTGAGTATCATTTATCCTTTCTAAACATTAGATTTAAAAGTCATGAGAAAAGCCTCCACTGGGTTCTATTGGGTCCAAACCAAGAGGCTTCTTCTGCACATAGATATTACAACAACACTAAGAAAACACAACACAAACACTACAAACATAGGAGTTCGAACATGTTGAGGGACAAGCTGACAACCTTTTCAACTTGAATCAAAAAACAAACTTTTTCCCAGCAGCCAAAGAGAAGAAACGAGAATGCGTCGTAACAAAAGGCCTCTATGGGTGTCTGGGGTCCAAGGAGGCCACCTCTTGCCAGTTGAATCTCCATTTGGGGGCAACTCCTGAGCTTTATTTAGAAGATTGTGACCCCTGTGGGAACAGAAGTCAAAAAGTTTTGTAACTGAACGTCCCAGGTGTCAGAAATGTTCCTGTCCGACATCGAATGGGATGATTTCTGCCGTCGGAGTGGTTTCCAGATTGTAGTAACCTTCTCATGTGGACGGCTGGATTGGATGATGTTCCTGATTGGACGTCAAGCATCATCATCAACAAGTTCCTCTTTAGAGAAATTCCTTTGCAGGAAAACAGAGCGTTACCATTCGTCCTGATGTGTCTACGAAGGCCAGCTATTCACCACGAGGACTTGCAGCCAAACGCTTTATGCACCTTAACCTTTCATCGACTGAAACCAAACCTGACTCCTCGTCTCTCGAGGCTTGTTTGTGGTTTCATGCAAATGAAGCTGCACCGATCACACAGCTTCTTATCTGTAAATCCCAGTGCAGCAAAATGAGTCGTTGTTTCTTGAAATGCAGCAGCCAGGCTTCAGATTGTCTTCATCAACGCTGCAGCTGGACCAGACGCCTGAAAACTCTCCTCCACCACCAAGAGTTTATTAAAATCACTTGCAAAGCAGCACCTGTTTCATCCGGTCACATCTCGCCTCAGCTTGTTTTTTGTGAAACTGGTCTCCGATGTGCAACCTTTTCTTCATCGTGTTCACAAACCAAAGCGCTCGACGTGTTGCGTTCAGTCTTACAATGAACGTTTTAAAATAAAACTCCAACATCGTTGCTCTCGACTTAGGAAACAAGTGATAAAGTGATCAGTAGTTACTGGCAATCACCAAACGGCAGACATTTCTCATTGTTTCAGTGATTTTCAGCCGTCGCTTTCTTCAGGATTCAGTTGTATCAGATCTTTCTGCCCAAGTAGGAAGAAGCTTTTATATGTAAAGTGCTGCTGCTGTGAACTGATTTACTTCATCCTTAGAACTGTGCATGATGCAGAGACTCAATCTGACTTCCTAAATTCAAGACTTTCCCTCTGAATATGTTCATTTAATGTTCAATTAAAACCACAAACTTGCTTCATGAGTTTGTAAAGACGGAGCAATTAAACCTACATTTTCTCTAAAAATCACTCTTTAACTGTAGCTGTAACTGCTTTAGATTTATTTAAACAGGTTGCTCTATTACGTAGTCTGACAGCTACAGTCTGCTCTGGTAGGTTTGGTTTTATCAGTGTCTCAGATTTCTGCTGCTGCGGTGGAAACACCTGACGTCCACACCTGATGGTCCACTGGAGAATTTCATTTTAACATTTAAATGTTTCTCTGGAGGCAAATTATCCACCAAATTTACTCCTGACAGTTTTGATATTTTACGGGAGAAAGAAAAAAAACGTTATACCTCAAGGTATTCAATACTCTGAATCATTTTACCAAAACAGCCGACGTGGTTAACCGCCTCAGCCTTCTGCTATTTCAAAAAAAATCTTCCTTGAAAGATCATTTCTGAATTGAGGGAGTGGAAGCTCCACAACTGTTGGGCCAAAACAAACAACCTCGGGCCCGATGGATAGATGAGATACTCGGGAGAATTTTAAAATGAAATAAGTCTCTTTGTCAGCAGGTTGGAATGTAAAAGTTTCACCAAAACAAACGTATAAATCACGGTAAGTTCTCGTAAGAATGAATCACCAAACACTGACATTATCGTCCCAAAACCTCCACTGCAGCTCAGCAGGAACTAACGGTTCAGGATCCGTTCTGGGTTTAATTTTCACCTATTTTAGGAATATTTTTAATTTTCTCAACAGAAATAGTTGTTGGAAATGGCAAGATCTGACCAAAAACCAGACAGAAACATGATCAGTTCTAACATAGTGAACATGCATCTCACATGATCAGCTGTTTTCCTCGTCTCCAGACGGCATGAAAAAGAAAACGGCTACTGAGGAATTTCCTTCGTTTTTCTCTCATATTTGGCGAAAGTTTTATCTCTGACTTCTTCTAGTCAGTTTTGTTAGCGCCATGCGTTCTGCAGCCTTCTGACGAGACTACGCAGATCATAGCAACAAGACTTATTTGCATTTTTCTTTTTAAATTATTTTGTGGGGTTTTGCTTCAGATTTGGGCAACGCTTGGAAACCCCAAGAGAACCCGTAAGGAACAGGTCAAGGTGTCAGAACCCACTTTCCACAAATATTGTCATATTTTCGCCATTTCCGTTAACTTTTCCTAACGCGGGATCAAAATTACAGTTTTTCTTCTAGATTTTTATATTTTATATTTGCTTGTGTCGCTCTGTACTTTAAAATGTTTGCTAGTTGTAGCTGAGTCACTGCCTGACCGACCACCTGAACGTCTGTGTGGATGTGCGTTGTTTCCCGAACAGCAAACGCTGGACGACGCAGGAGGTCAAAGAAACAAAGGAGGCGATCGGATCAGCACAAAGGGAGGTGAAACTGTTCCTGGAGGAGGAAGGTGGAGCAGCTGAGGGACGACGACATGAGCAGGTCTGACAGGGTGTGAATACCATCACGGGCCACAGAACAAAAGCCAGAACAGCAGATGATGGAGGAGACACGCAAACTGAACGCCTTCTTTAGCCGGTTCGACCAGCCCAACGTCTGACCAGGTCAGGGGTCGACTGAGGAAGGTCCAGCACAGGAATGTTGAAGGACCGGACCAGGTGTGTCCACCGACGCTCAAGCTGCAGCACATCTTCAACCTCAGCCTGCAGCTGGGGGACAGTGCCCACCCTTTGGACGACATCTGGCATCGTCCCGGTGCCGACAAAGACCACCGACCGGCGGCACTCACTTCTGATGAAGACGCTGGAGCGGCTCCTCCTCCTCAGGACCCAGATCCAACACGTCCAGGACCCCACCGGGCAAATGCTGGGGTGGAGGATGCTGTGCTGTACATATTTATATTCTATGTACTCACCTTTATTTACCGATAATTACACTGATTGTTATCAGATATTATACAGCATGTCATTATTATCATTACTAATATCACACTGTGCTGCTGTTCTTCCCAATAATTAGTTTCCTGTTACTATCGTCTCTGTCGGTGTTGTGCTGTAAAGGGATCAATAAAGTTCTAGTTTTGTGAACGCATTCCACCTGATGGCTGCTTAATTTCTCCGTACACGCTGATGCAGCCTCGTAAACACATTCGCTGGTAGCCGAGATTACAGAATCGAACGCCGCGCCTCCACTAAAGCTAACCTGCTGTCCTTCAAGAAACACTGGTTTATCCCAACAAACTGTCAAACTCATGGTAGATTTCTTGTCTTTTTTGAGCGTTAAAGGCTCCATTTTGTTTGTCTCGCCCATAGAAATAAAGACAAAGATGCTAACGGGGGCTTTACACTGGTCCACCAACCTACAGGTGGCAGTAACGCAAAAATAAATGTACAAATGCACCAAAGAAGACGAATGCAAGCTGGATGTAAACGACAGAAATGTTTTATGAGGAAGGACACGCAGAACAACAGAACTTTATCTTCGTGTTCAGTGCTGGACATCTGGAGTGCAGGTTGTCTTCATTTTTAAATTCTGGAGATTTATTCTATGTTCTTTACAATCTTCTTCCTGCGTTCACGTTGAAGCGTGTCGGCTCGTTTGAGTCACTGATAGTAAATGTCACCCAACAAAACCTGGTGGGTTGTTTCTAACGCCGTGGTATTACGTTTCAGCGGTCCCATCGTGTTCAGAGCGCTCTGCGAACACCCACACCTGTACGCGACCCACTTCCTTCTCTTTGTGTCACCTTTTCCCAGTTTAAGTGTCTCGTTTCCTGAGTTGCAGAAACAGCAGAGCGAGGCGTGAGGGACTTTCAGGCCCACAACAACAACAACAGAGAAAAAACCCCACACCACCACCCCGCCGCACCCCTCTGCTGCACATGCAAACACACCTCCACGTGCACACACGGACACAAAAAAGCCTCCAGCAGCGTTCGCCGGCCCAAACAATGCACGATTTCTGGAAAAATACTGGTACAAGTAAGCAGGGTGCAGAGAGACAAAGGGCGGCTAGCACAGAGCAGGGAGGGCTGGTCGGGGTCGGCCGAGTCAAACGCCTGCTGCTGCTGCTTTCTGACAGCAGCTGAATTCTTTACTCGGTTTTCACTGTTTCACTGATTAAACACCAGTTTTCACTGCAGATGGGAGCACAGCAGAGTCTGAGGGTGATTTTTGACGAGGTTTTGTGCTGTTTATGGAGATTATTGTGAGCATGTTTGACTTCAGTTTGATGAAATCATCCAGATACATTAGAGTTCTGTTTGTCCAGGATAGATGTGGCCCTCACAGTATTGAACACATGGTAAAGTTTGGTCAAATGTGACAGAAACAAATAGAAATACGTCTTTTGAATCAGCTGTTTATGCTGATGTTGTTGTATTCGTCTCCACACAGCATGATGAGAGAATCGTAAAGCTTTTCTAAGGACTTCTCTTCGTTTTTGTCTCAAAAAAAATCAACCAAACACACAATCCTGTCTTTTTGTTCTTTCAAAGGTTTATTTAAGGTCTTCTGGAAATTTGACAAAATCTCCTACGTTAAAAACAAACATACAGAAATGTTAATATCTGGTTAAACCTCCATGTTCTCCTCAGTCGGGTTCTTCTGGTTCCGTCCACCAGCTTCTGGT
>NW_007579554.1:1713-9223 GCF_000690725.1 Stegastes partitus | reverse complement strand
GTTTGTTCCATCTGACCAGAACGTTCCTCCAGAAGGCCTTTTCTTTGTCCATGTGACCAGCAACAGACTTCAGTGGAGCTTTAAGGTTCTGCTTCTAGAGGAAGAACTTCCTTCTCCATCAGCCTCTCAGCTCATGTTGATGTCAGACCCTGTGGACACTTGTGTTCCAGCAGCTTCATTTCATATCAGCTCAGTTTAAGTGTCAGTGCTGCTGTTCTGTGCTTGTCCTTCTCTGTTCATGTCTTTTGAGCGTCAATCTTTTTGTGTCTGTTTCCACTCACGGCTTTGTTCTGGTCGGTTTACAAGTGGACCTGATCCGTCCACGGGTTCGCTCCGGTCCGACGAACCGTGGAAACAGGAGAGCAGAACAGACATGAGTGAAGTGAAGGAGAAACTGATGACTTGCAGTTACATCTTATATCCATGTAATGTATTTTACAGGCTCAGCTTGGGTTGAAGAAGGTGCCTAGAGTGTTTTTTAGATGGATTTCATGTGCGTAGCCTTTCTGGTTGTAAATGAAAGCGTTGGGTACGGCGAGGTGTAGCCGATGTTCTGGTTTGTTTCGGTCTGAGATGCTGGTGCTCGTGATGCTGCACAGAGAACCTTCAGGAAACAGCTCAGGATGATCCACAGACCAAGTGTTGACAGGTTTTATTTGGTTTTATTTATTTGTTTTAGCAAAGAAAAAGAAAAAAAAGTGGTTACAGCTGTTTGTGTAAAGCATCAAGGAAAAAATCCTGCAAACATCATTCATCTGTTTCCTGTAAAGCTTCACTGGCAAAACAAAGTGAAAGCGTCATTTCTCTGGAACAAGGTGGCAGAAGAATGTTGCTGAGTGAATAAATGTGAGAACATTTCCAGTTAATCTTTCTTCTATCCGACCAGTTTTTGAGTTTGGTACTTCAACAAGAAGCGCCCTTAATGATGCATCACTTTAAGCCTTTATACGATTAAAACAGTTCATCTCCTGTACGATAGCCATGAACGTCGCTGTAGAGACCACAGCTGGTTTTGTACCAGGATCTAAACGTCTTTATTTCTGCTGTAAAGTTGGACATTTCAACATGGAGGTCTATGAGGATGTTCTTGCTTTTGGAGTGAGCCTCGAGTGGCCGTTTGAGGAACTGCAGGTTTTGGTATTTCCAGTGTTTGAGTCAACTTTTATTCATGGTTTTGTTTCTTCTTTTTTAGGACCAATAATATTTGCATACGACATAATATTTTAATATAATTCTCAGTTTTTAACGCTGGTCGACGGCATCTGCTGCAAATCGTCTGTTTTGAGTTTAAAAACTGACTTTCAAGGGGAGAAAAAAAAAGGTCTCGTTCTCTCATTATGCATCATTTTCATTTCTCAGGTGCAAAATTTCAGTTTCATATGTGATATTACCTCAGTGTCGTCCCTCAGCTCTTTCATTCTAGCCTTACTTATTGTATTTCAGTATTATATCACTCATATCTTTGTTTTCTAATTTTCTGTGCAATATCTGGCACCAGAATTCCCTTCAGGATTAATAAAGTCTTATCTTAGCGCTAAACAAGAGCTACACAGGGTATTTATTCAGCTTTTTTTTAAAATCAGGAGCACAAAAAGGCTTTACCTGCAGCACAACTGCTGAGGAAGGTTTTATTGAGATTATCGCTCCGCAAACATCGACATAAACTCGGAGCTAAAAGGTCAAGAGTGACGTTGGGCTCCTGTTTGTGCTCCGGCGGTATCTACAGAAGAGGTTTCTTCTTGTTTAACTACACCCACCTCTGTTTGACTGTGTGGGACAGAATAAAGTTAGCGTGATTAGTCATTACCAGAGTCGGCGGTGTTCCAGGAATCCTGTTTAGAGACTCTCGAACGGCCGCTGACGGTTGTACGACGTTTGAATGGAGCTCATGTGTGCAGTAATTAAAGAGTAAAAACGCTTCCACATCGCCTCGGTTCCTTCCTGCTTTACGGGGTCCTGGCGGTCGGTGCAGATTAATTAACAATCGGCTCGACTGCAGATCCCTCGTCAGCGTCTGATCCAGGAGTAATGAGCTGCGTCGGACGCTGTCTGCTTTCTGGGACGATGCTTCTGCTGCTTGTCCATGTGAGTGGGTTTGCTGTGCAGACGGAGGGTTGATGTTGACAAAACTGACTGCTCACGTCTGCTTCTGCCGGCGGAGGATAAGTTGCCATGGCATCGGGCTGAGTGGGGATGAGCAGATGTACTCGGATACGGAGCAAACATCCAGGAGTTCCTCTAGTGCCATCGGGAGCTTTATCGATATATTTAAAAATTGCTTTTTACTTTATTATGAAGAAACATTGAAGCTTTCGCTGGAGGCATCACCGTGTTGTTTCCTCCATTAAATCTGAGTTTTCAGGTTCTAAATGTAAAATATGCAGCATCTACAACATGCAGAACCGCAGACAAACTGACAAATATGCAACACTTGACCTGTCGGTTACGATGATTTACTGCATGTGCATCGAAAACCTGCAGTCAGAGCAAACAGGTGCTGCTAAATACATAAAGAACGGATGAATGTGTTGTTGTTGTTTTGTCCTGCGGCGTCGGATTTACATACAATTATAGAAAACAGGACGGAAAGTTTCTGTTCGGTACACAAACAGCTTTCACATGTTGTGTTTGCTTTGCTTCTCCTGCACTTTATTCAACATCTGGATACGTCACCTGTGCTGCTTTCTGGAGTCTTTCAGCGACACATCATCAACATAAACACGTAAACCGGTGTTGATCGATACCAGCTCGCGTGTTGAGTTTCAGGGCTGTTACACAACATGTTGACGTGTTTGGGTGTGTTGTGGGAGTTTCAGGGGTTTACATCCCTAAAGATAGGTGACAAACTAAAAAAAAAAAAAATGGAACAAAACAGTGAAAACTCCTCCAGAACAACTGTACAGATGAGATAAGCACATGGTTTACCGTCATTTGATGTTGAATCTGTTACTTAGGGATCATTTATATTCTCGTTTAGTGAACTTCCTGCATCTCCTCTCATGCATCCATAAACACTCGTCTGTATGCGACCTGCAGGCAGCACTGTGGATGGTGGAGCGAAATGAAAAAAAGGTAAATTAATTGCTGGTGTAACAGTTTTCAAAATTAGTGGTATTTTTTTATTTCGTTCGGCTCTTTAGCATCTATTTTCCTCTACGTATCTGATGTTGGCCTTCCAGCTCCTCCTCTGGCATCCTTTGGTGATCCCAGGCCAGATGAGATATTTAACCCGTCCTGAGAGTTTTGAATCTAACCAGGGGTCAGTTACCAAGAAACCCTCTAAAGGAAGTCTCCCAGGAGGCGACTCTACTCTGTCCTCTAGAAGTCCAAGCTCCACACCATATCTCCAGCCACCTTATGGAGGAAGCACATTTCAGCATCTTGTATCTGGGAGTTCCTTCTTTCAGCTGCTACTTAGCGTTCACCACCAGGACTGAGGGTTGGAACGTAACCGACTGATAAATCGAGAGCTTTGACGGGCACAACACCAACATTACTGCTGAAGCTTCACCAATCCGTCCGTTCGAGATCCATCAGTTTCCGGCAGAACCACGAGGGCGGTCTCAGCAAGTTCACAAACAGACCGTCGAAGAATACAACCACATCGTCTGCAAAAAGTCTGACGCCCTCCTCACTCCGGCTGCACCTCGAGGTCCACGGACACCACAAACAGACTCGAAGACGAGGAGGGACCCTGGTGGAGTCCAACACCCACCGTGTTCGACTTTGTGGATAATATCACAGAAACCCTTTAAAGGACTTAACTGGTTGCTTTGGCTCATTAGGTGAAAACAGTACTGATTCCCGAGCAGGTTTCTATTTAAACTTCCTGTTCGTAACATTTAAATGATGTTGTATAACGACAAGATATCCTCTGTGGGTATTCCTGGATCACCGTTTCTCACTCTAACTGTGCTCCACTGGGAGTTCTGAGCCAAGACGGCAGATTTTAACCAGAGAGGAGAATTCAAAAAACATCAAACTCCAGCTAAAGATAACACGTTTAAGGCTTTGTTGCCTATCACAATAAAAGTCCCCTGTTTAACTTGTGTATCTGTGAAGAGCTTCAAACCTCCGCAAACTGGATCCACTGAGCTCAAATTAAGTCGACACTGAGATATGCAAAGTACTCGAGGCGACACAAAAGCCAAAGTGCTGTGACTTGTGAGAAACAGCTGGGCTTGTGGGTTTTTACTGACACGAGCTTAAAGGACATCGAGATGTTGAGGTTTAACCCTTAAAACAAACAAAAGAAGGCTGCTGAGATGTAGATTGAATCTGTTTGTGATCCTTTGTTTAAAAAAAAAAAGGATGCGACTTTTACAGTATCATCCAAATGTAGGTTATTACAGTCAGTGACCAAAAGTATGTGGACGCTCTACATGTCATTCCGTTACTAATCTGCTGTAAGTCTGTTTTAGGAAGGCAGCACCAGACTATTTAGAGAAGATAAATATGCTGCAATATTTTCTTTAACCATCTAAATCCATAAACCTGCTGCTGGGTTTAAAGGGCATTTTCCTTTTAAAGAAATAAAACAAAAAATCATCAAAATTACACCATTTATCAGAAACTATGAAAGAAAAAAGAAAAATTGGATTTTTAACTTTCTGTGCCTTTGTGCTGGAAAATGTCACTTTAAAGCTTAAAACCTTAATATGTCTTAAAAATTTGCCCAAAAAATAAGCCTTGGGACAAACCAAATTCTGTAAAAAACTAAAAATTCTGTGATTTTTAGCCAAACTGTGAAACTTTTAGTGAGTCAACTGTGACCAACAGTCATGTGACAAAAATTCAGGGATTTTTTGGGGTTGAACTGCAGGCAGTGTTTAAACAGAAAAATATTTTTTTTTCATTTTTTCCACCTGTGGACACTTGTGCATCATACATCGTTGCACATTACAGGTTTTTCATCTTAAATTTTCATTTTTCAGAGCAAGAATCTGCAAGGACAGAAAGAATCAATGGATTTTTCAACTTTCTGACAACTGATCTGTTGAAAAAACGTAGCCAAATACGAACTTAAAATCACAATATTTCATCTGAATGTCTTTATGCTACATGCCTTATTCAAAAATTTGCTAAAAATTAAATATATGAAGGAACCAAATTCTGTAAAAAAAAAAAAAAAAAAAGAAAGAAAGAAAAAATTCTATGCTTTTTGGCACAACTGTGACGCCACAATTCAGGAACTTTTCGGTTGAACTGCAGGATGTGTTCACACCGAGCAGAGAGGAGACAAATATGCAAACTAATAAGAACACGTAGTAATAAAATATCACTAGTACATAGAGTCAGCATGTTTCCAGTGTTGCTAACACCTGCTTGGAAAAATGTTCTACATGTTGATTTCAGGTTTTTTCAGTTTTTGTAAAACAAATAATCAGATCAATTCAAGTTGCATCTTTTCTTCTTTTATAAGTTCTGGCATTATAAATGTGACAACCTGCACAAAAGACATCATGAAGTTCTTCCTGTGCAGCTTCCATAGAGGTGCAGGACTTCATGTTGCAGTAAACAATGAGCCACAGTGAGTAGAAACGTGACCGGAGCAAAAGAGGGTTGAACTGGAGCCAGGTCTGTGGACGGGAGCTTTAAGATGAGCTCACAGAAGCTGTAAATGTTTTTAATAATCTGCTCTCATGTGAATGTTTCGAGGATCTCAGAAGCGTCCGTCGCAGCCTGAAGCGCCGTTAAAATCACAGTATTTCATCAAAGTCTTGTTATTCGATGTCTTGTTCAAACTTTGCCAACAAAAGAAGCATTTTGAGGAACCAACTTCTGCAAAAATACTAAAACATTCTGCACAGCTGTGAAGCCTTGAGCGACTCAGCGGCGACCGACAGTCGTGTGACAACAATCCAGGGACTCTGGTGCTGAACTGCAGGATGTGTTTACAGACAAGTGTGCAAATGATCAGGATCCGTCAGAGCCGGTGAACTTCCTCTCCACAGGCTGGACTCTGACCCGCGAAGGAAACATTAAAAAAAAGAAAAACAAGTGTGAGAAGTCGAGCAGCTTGTGCAAACCTCTGCTCAAACAGCAGAGGAGCAGGTGGCTGCTGTGGAGGAGGAGGCGACCTGTGGCTGAAACAGAGACGACTCGGCGTGTTCTCGTGTCCTTTTCCACGCACCGTCGGTTCGTTTCCCAGAACAGGTCGCAGTTCACACTCTAACAGAGCCACCTCCTGCTCAGGAAGCTGCTGGATCCACTGACAGAACCCACGTTCACTGCTTCTGCACACGTCAGCAGGTCGGGTTGTGTTCGTCTCCTCCACGTTCTTGGCCAGGAGTTCTCCCTTCGTGCTCTTATTGTACTCTGACATGCTGTTCCTGTTATAAGCTGCTTTGTTTGGGGCGTCTGATCCGCCTCCAGCTGCATTCTGTCAAACAGCTCATCTGCCCACGTGCGGAGCAGAAATGGAGGTTAAGGTGGAGACTACCTTTAGACCATCAGCTCAGCGAGTCAGGTCACCTTCATCCAAATGTTCATGAAATTCAAAGCAACAGAAGCTGATCGACTTTGTTCTGGTCACATTTTTAACTCACTGCGGGTTCATTTTTCACTGCAGCATAAAGTCCTGCAGCTCTGTGGAAACACAACTACGACCAGCAGCAGAGAAAACTCAAAAATGTCCCTAGTTTGCATATTTGTCTCCTCTGCTCGGCGTGAACACATCCTGCAGTTCAGCCCAAAACTTCCTGAATTGTTGTCACCCGACTGTCGGTCACAGCTGAGTCACTCGTGGCTTCACAGCTGTGCAGAAAAGTGCAGAATTTTTAGTTTTTTTTGCAGAATTTGGTTCCTTGAAATGCTTTATTTTTTTGGCAAATTTTTATCAAGAGGTTGAATAAAATAAAATATAAAAAAGGTTGATGAAAATCTAAAGCTGGTATTTGTTTTTTCAACAGATGAGTTGTTCAAGGACTGTCAGAAAGTTTGAAATCTAATGATTCTTCCTGTTTTTACAGTTTGTAGCTCTGGTAAATGAAAATAAAAGTAAAAAAACAAACCCTGTAATGCACAACAATGTGCCCACAGGCGTTAACCAATACTGTGGCTCTCTGCGCTATAGATATTTATACGACTTACATCTTTATATGTTTTCATACTTTTGTGTGTGAACACATCCTGCAGTTCAACCGAAAAGTTCCTGAATTGTTGTCACACGACCGTCGGTCACAGCTGAGTCACTGATGGCTTCAATGTTGTGCAGAGAAGTGCAGAATTTTTTGTTTTTTGCAGAATTTGGTTTCTTCAAATGCTTTATATTTTTGGCAAATTTTTAACAAGATGTTGAATAAAGAGGCTTTGATGAAAAAATGTGATTTTAAGCTTAGATTTGGTTGAGCTGCTCAAGGACCGGCAGAAAATTTGAAAAAGTTTTCAAAAAGAAGAAAACAAGTGTTTTTGTTAAATAATTACATTTACAAACATACACATATCCAATGTGTACATAATTTACAGTTTCATCCATTTTTCTAGGACCAACATGTAAATTGATCTTTTC
>NW_007579554.1:0-1561 GCF_000690725.1 Stegastes partitus | reverse complement strand
TAAAACTCATTACTTTTTGGTAACTCACAGATTTTTGATATCAACAGTATTTTGCCTTGTTTTTCATGTTTAACATGTAAATAAGTTTTTGTTTTTGGTTTTTTTTTTAGTAATTTTACTAGTTATTTGTAATTTAACAAAGCAAGGGGGAAAAATCTATAAAATAACAGCAAAAAAAGTATTTATCTTATTACAATTGTTTATTTTTCTCTGTGATACCAAGTTTTCTTCATGATTTAAACATAGTTAATTAAAAGTGTTTGTTTTAAACAGTTTTTAAAACAAAGAACTTAATTAATAAACTCAAGCTCCAAATCCCTGGAAACGTAATTCAACTGGATCATATTTGCTCCTTAAACACTCGAATCATGAAACTCCAAACCGTCCAAACTTGTGAACGTGACGTTCGGTGAGCGGCTCAGATGTTTGGAGTCCATATCTGTCCGACCGTTTATCCCGTTTGTGTTTGATCTGCTGTGAATTTAGTGCAGCTGCTGGTTCTGTTCATGTCTCACAGCTGCTGCAGTTACTGTGTGCAGGATGAGTCAGTCTGAGCTGCACATAAATAAAATAAATCACCGCTGAACAAGTTCCTCTGCTCGTCTTCAGGACAGTGAAGAAGAAACGTGACCTCAAGTGGAGTTTTTAGAATAAAGCTGCACAGATGTTAGAATTCAAGCATTTTCTTCTTGCTTTGTCCTCTTTTCTATAGAATAACTGCTACGAATTAGAAAAATGTATGGATGTTTCTCCACATATATGGAGTTTTATCATTTTATTTTTGTCCATTTGAGCCATAAACACAAAGACATATTAGTTGGAGCTCTTTCATGTTCACTCAGCCCCAATAAATAACTTCTGAGTCACAAAATATCCTTTAATAAGAAGCTAAATGCACAAACTGATGCAGATAAAAGCTCCAGCTGGGCGTTAACTACGACTCCCAAGCTCCATTTCAGCGACAAACATCCGTTCAGGTGTAAAAATCTTTCTATTAACAGCAGAAAACACAATTTACAGCCTAAATCAGTTCATTAGTGTCAGTTTGTACAGAAGCAAGCAGCAGTTTTGTTCACAAATTCAACATTACGGTGGTTTCTCCTCCACAGCGACGGTGCCGAGGATCATGGGTATTGTAGTTCTTTCACTCAACCATTTCATGACACAGGTGCACAGAAGTTTAAAACAGACTTCCACACTCTGTCTGCATTGCAAAAAAACATTTATTTGTGTCGATTTACTGCAACATTTCAGTGTCTGATGAAGGTTTAGCATCAAAACTTCATAATTAAATGTACATTTACAAGTCGAGCAGCTTGTTGGAGTCAGTTTTGGACCTTTGTTGTTGATTTTTGACTGTCCGAAGCGAAGATGAAATAATTCAGACTGGATCATGTGGAGGGTTCCTGTGTTCAGTAACATTCAGGCTTCATAAAAAGAAATTCAACAGCTTCTAGAAGGGGGGAAAAGAAAAAGTTTTTGCGTGTTGCGGTGCCCCCGGTGGTCAAATGATGCAACAGCTGCAGAGAAAAGACTTCACTTCCTGGTTTGTGCTTTTGGA